>NW_009195866.1:437-91810 GCF_000690835.1 Fulmarus glacialis | reverse complement strand
CGGTTGGCAGGCGGTGAGCAGTTGCATTGTGCATCGCCTGCTTTGTACATTCTATTATAGTTGTTGTTATCATTGTTATTATTACTGTTCTACTTTGTTTTATTTCAATTATTAAGCTGTTTTTATCTCAATCCACGAGTTTTCCTACTTGTGCCCTCCCGACTCTCTCCCCCACCCTACCAGAGTGGGGGGCGAGCGAGCGGCTGCGTGGTGTTTAGTTGCTGGCTGGGGTTAAACCACGACAGAGGTCCACTGAAGAAAATTCAGCAAGAGGTTTACACCAAAGCTGCAGAATTTACTCTGACTCTGTATGATAAATACTACCAATTTCTACACTAAATCCATTTCCCATCGCTCCTTCCAAACAAAAGACCGAGCAGCTTTCCACATGTTGAACGTAATTCTATGTCTCAGCAAGAGCTGTGTGCCAAACATTGACAAAATCCTGGAGTGAATGTGCCTCAAGAAGAGCAGTGACTAATGCTAGAATTCACCTCAACATGCCAGCCAACTGAAAAGTTAGATGTCTAGTCTGAGATCCTTGCCTATACTCCCTTTTTCAGTCAGTGAGCAAGTCACTATCAGTTTTACATCTCATCTATTATAGGATAGAAAAAATTGTCCTTTCAAGGTGGTTTTTTTCCTCACACTGTAGATAAATAAGCTATTACAGACCAATCATCTACACCTTCAGTGGCTTCAAAGATGGCTTTGCTTCTTTTTTGGATCTTGTCCAAACTCCTTAAAAATTACTGATGTTTCTATATTCTATATATTCTAGTTCTATCCAGGAGGAACAAATTAACATACTAAGTGAATGAAGATAAGTCTGCATTATATAGCTATGTCTAATGGCAAGAAACTTCAAATATTAACAAGAATGGGGGAAATCCTTCTACTTAGGAAATTTTAATACCATCAGTATTAAACATTATTCTCACCTGTCTTAACTTTTCAGTATCTGCTTGAGACATATTCATGGTATTCTGTGTATCTGTTACTCCTGTAGAGGGTGCCGGGCCAGGAACTTGTGAAACTTTGGGAAATTGTTGTCCTTGAGAACTCAACGGAGAATTTCCAGACGCATTGAAGTTGCCCTCAGATCCAGGCCGTGGCTGTTCAGAAGCATCATGGGCCAGTTGACCAGTTCCAAAAGATTCTGGCTGAGGTCTTGGAGTCATCGGTGGTTGATCATATGGGTCATGTGCTGGAGCAGCTGGACCATGGCTAAATGAATCTGTTATTGCAGGTCCTGCAGGTCTGGGAGTTTGAGAACATGGATCTGATGGCCTGACAAAAGTGCCCTGCAACCTGTTCTGTGGTGTCTGCAGGAAAGGATCTCTATTTGGTATCAGTCCTGGTCTTGTCATTGCAGGTCTGTTAAAACTCTCTGGAATCCCTGGCCTTGGAGTTGCCGGTTGCTGAGAATAAGGATCATTGAGAACTGGCCTTGGTGTTCCAGGAGGTTGGGCGTATGGATCAGAATGTCTCTGATTTGCTGGGGACTGAGCAAATAAATCCGCTGGCTGAGCAGGTCTTGGTGTTGGTGGTTGCTGCAAATATGAATCAACCGTGGTGGGCCGAGGAGTTCCTGGAGGTTGGGCGTAAGGATCAGCAACTGGCCGAGGAGTACCCGGAGGCTGGGAGTAAGGGTCCTGAGAAGCTGGCCTTGAAATGGGTCCAGACTGAGGGAAAGAATCACTCTGTTGTCGCACTATCCGGGGTGGATGGGCAAAAGTCTCCTTTATTGCAGGATGGGGAGTAAGGGGAGGCTGGCTGTATGGATCATTAGGCTGATTATGGGAAAAGTTATCCACTGGCCTTGGTGTCAAAGCGGGCCTTTCATAGGGATCAACAGCAACGCGCCTTGGTGTAGTTGGCATTGATGCGTAAGGATCTTGCGGGGACTGAGGTGGGCGCATAGGAGTTTTAAAAGGTCCAGGGCTACCATCAACAGGAGTAGGAGTAGGAGTCAATGGTGGCCGTGCATACCCATCAGCAGAAGTTACTCTCTGTCTCTGAAATGTATCAGTTCTAGGAGCCGGCTTAGTAAACAGATCACTGCTTCCAGCTGTTAAAGGAACTTTCCCTGACTGTTCCATAACTATGGGCGATCTTGGGACCCCCAATGGTTTGGAGAACTGCTCTGATGCCATGACAGGCCTGGGTGTGTCTGGTGGCTTTGCATAGGGATCGCTGCTACCTGGAGATGAAGAACATGAATCCCTGACTGGTGAAGGCCTGCTTCCTGATGGTTCAGTTACCTGTATGGGCCTAGATATGGATGTCTGTGGTGCACAGGTATCTAATGGTGCAATGGAACTTCTTCTAACAAAGTTTTGGTTAATGGGTGCTGGTCTAGGTGTTCCCACCATTTTAGCATATGGATCCATCGGAGAAGGAGGTCTTGTGTTTGTGGAACCTGGAGAAAACATCTGTTGTGATGTTGTCTGAGGAGTCTGAGACTGAGACAGTGAATCATGTACTGGGATTCGGGTTGGAGTAGGGGGTGGGGCTTGTGGTTTTAGGAACACATCATCTGAGGATGCTGACGTAGGCGTAGCAGGTAGCTGCTGCTTTGTAAATAGATCCTTATGGAATGTCTGTTGTGCAGGAGACATACTTCCATTGCCAGTCTGTGGCGTTAAGGGGCTCTGGATCCCACTGCTAGGTGTCTCTGAGCCAGACTGGTTCAGAAGCTGTTGTGAACCAAACTGCTGCTGCTGCTGTTGCTGCTGCTGTTGCTGCTGCTCATTTTTCACTTGTTCAAGCTTCTGCGTGGCTTCTATTTTGGCTTGCTGCTTACTTTTTTGCCTCATTTGCTGTTTTAATATTGTAAGGAAAAAGGTTATGCTTGTAAGTCCAGGGTATACAGAATCTTTCTGATGACTGAATCTATAATTAAAACTTCAGGACACATCAAAAATAAATTCTAAATAATTGTAAATTGCAAATTTTAAATACAATGGAAGCAGGGGGTCTAGCTATTTGTGAAGTTCAATTACCTTGACATGCACCTTGATTGCCTGGGAGGAAGCATTTCCCAGGTTGCCTAAGGAGCAGCACTGCTTTCCAACCTTATACTCTGAAGATGAAAGGTTACTGACAGATGCAGCACTGATGTGAGGTAAATGGGCTCCAAGAGACAACCAGCCCAATCTGAAGCAGTGGTTTGCAGGACAAGGTTATTGCAATATAGGATATATAAAAACAAACCACTGCACTAGCTAGCCATACAGTCAAAGAATAACCTGCTTCCATAAAAGGTAGGATTTAACAGTCAAAGTTTTAAACCAAAGTTTTCTAACATTTACAAGCAGCTTCTCTTCTGATAGCATCTATTTCCTTCCTACGCAGAATGGCTGACTTTATACTCTTCTACAAAGAAAGATTAAAATTGATTTTATTACAACAGATTCCAACAATGCAATAAAAAGGTGGAAGAAAAATAACAAAACACCCTAAATGCAACACACCTGTCTGAATTTCCATTCCGGCTCATGTTCCGATTCCCTCTGTTTTAATGGATCTTTAAAGAGGTCGGAGTCGATGCGTGAGCTAGGATCAATGCTATCCTGTTGCTGCTGCCTTTTCATGGAGTCATTCGACATCTGTACTTTATTGATGCGCAAAGCAGCTCTATTATCTCTGGCTTTTTGCTGGGAAAAGATAAAAAAAAAAAGTGTAGTTAGCCTTATTTTCTTCTGCTAAGTGTGAACACTGCATCTGTTATTCCTACAAAATCTATCACCACATTATTTGTACAGCCTGCTTTAATCACACGCATAGTTGTGAAAACTGAATTATGCACTTTAAAAGGAATTCCAAACTGAAAATACTTCTTCTCTATAGAAATTCTGTGTTTAACATACACGAAAAGAACTAAGGAGTTATTAGCAGTAGAGGTTTTCTATACATTAGGAGTGTCTGTTCAGGTACTGTGCTGTGCTAAGAAAGCATGAATCCTACCAGTTACCTTTCAAATCACATATTGGTGTGGTCTGCAATCTGAAGACATGAGCACAGCAGATGATGTTTGGATCAATAAAGGCCACTAACGTGGAGAACTTGAATGACAGGAAAAATACAGTCTACTCCATTAAATAGCCTCTATAGATCTCAGTCTGTGTTAAGTAAGCAGTATAAACATAGGATATGGGCTTATGGATCAGGAAAAATTGGATGGAAGAACAGCAATTCCTCTTCAATGAGGCATTTTACAGCCGTACTGACACTTTAAAGCATCTAATGGAAGTTTCAAAGAGTCTGTTTTACCACCAATCGAGGACGTGATTCCTTTTCTGAAGCAAACCCTCACATCTTCTTTTTCACAATTTTATTTGCCGTTGTCAAGTAGGGGTTGCCTAGCAGAAAAGGCTTAAATCCTTCCCCTCCAAAAATTAAACACTGACATGGATGAGAGCACCAGTGTCACAGCAGCAGAAAAATTAGTGTCATTTTCCCTTGTAAGTGATGGGATTGTGCATACTAAGGAAAGTAAAAAGCCTTAGAGTGAAAATTTACTAACACGCTTCTGAATTTCATTTCTAAGGTAGCCTTTACTCATCCCCACAGAGTGTAAGTCCCTCAGGAGAGGTACCACAGCAGCTTCTTGTGTGCACAATGCCAAGAGCACTAGCAACAGCTGAATGGCAAGAGTACATGGACTGTAACTTCTGTGAGGAAATAACCGCTTCTTGCTATGTAAATACTCATGCGTGCATGCACCCTCCTCCTGAACATGAAGGAAATAATTTTTGCAGCTGCTTTTTGGATATCCATCAAGAGAATAGGACTGCATTTGTTAAGAGCAATGAAAAAGAAAAAAAAACAGTAATAGAAAAAATTGTGAAGTGATAAATGCCTGGATAAAAATCCAACCATGTAAGTTGACAGTATCTTATATATACTACACAGAAGGAATCACCGAGATTAAATATAGCATGGACAAGATGACATAGAGGTCCAAAGGTGTTGAAGTTACAGGCCCGAATAAAAAGCAGAATAATGATGATGCCCCAGTGATACAACGAAGACAATAGAGAATTATTCTTTCAAGTGGAAAGGGGTTCAGAAAGATCAAGAACTCCACTTCCCACACTGAGTTTGGGCTAATGATTTATTGTCTAGAAGTTGTCAGAGAGAGAAGAGGATTTTTTAATTTGGACTGTAGGAGATGATGTTGGTACTGTTAAGCTCTGAGTCATCAACATTTACGGGAATCAAATTTGCTTACTAATGGGACTACATTAAAAAAATGCAGGTGGGGGGAGGCTAAGAGACTGAAAACATAACCCTGTGAAATCCACAGAAATCTACGAAGTGAGAATGATCATCCAATGGCTGCTGTGAAGAAACAAAGAAAAGATGAGAACCAGGAGAGAATGGAGATGTGACAGGAAATTAAAGAACAGTACGTTTGCTAACAATGGCTGGGAAGGTCAATAAGAATGAATAATATATGTTCTGAGATTTGGATGTGCACAGGCTTCAACAAGAGGTTTCAATGAAGCATAAGGGTCACCCTTTGAATGGCTGAACTTCTACAGAAAGGAATCAATGACCATGTAACTCCAGATAGCTACTACAAATATGTAGTATTGACTCAGATGTGACGAAGGTGAATGCTTTTGGAGAGAAAAATGGAGTCCTTCACGCTCCCCACAACATGGAAGATATCAAGAGTTTCCACCAAAAAGCAACAGAAGAGAGTAAGTAGTGAAGGGGAACAGTAAGGCAAGAACACAGGAGTAGAAGAAAATGAGGGAAGTAGGGATGCGAGCACTGATGCCTCCAGAATGGTTAGTTCAACAGGTGAAAGACTTCAGCAACTCTAATGGGACAAAAGAGAAAAAAACTAGTGAGAGGGGAAGACAAAAGCGAGGAAGGTCACATAATGATTTGTTACTATCCTTCTGAAGAAACTGGTGAGATCCTGTGCAGAAAGAGACAGACCAAATAAGACTTGAGGCATGAATCAAATGTAGCAAAGAGGCAGCGGGAACCACAAATGTTCTCGTCTCAGCTGATGTCTTTAGATTGCACAATACTAATATAGTTTATTCCAAGGCTGAAAAGCAAAGAAAACAGGTATAAGTATTCAGAGTTAGACGTTAAGTAACAAAGGCATTCTTGGAGTAAGTGAACTTTCACTAAACCTAGAACTTAATTTGTTTAAAAAAAAAAAGAAAACCTTATAGATTAAATACATGTTTGCTGGAAATAGGGAATGCAGGTGGTAGTTGTTCTTACCACATATGGAGCCCTCTCCTGTGAGCTTGCTTTCCTCCACAGTTTAGCAATCTGCTTCACTCTTGTAGCCCAGTCTGCAACCAAAACATGTGTCAACACGTAAGGCTCTGATAAGTCTATTTTACATTCTTTCAAATCAATATGCATAAATTGCTACAAAATATTTAACTTTATTCAGTAAATCACTCACCTGGGAATTCTTCCTTCAGGTTAGGGAAGTTGATATTTGTATAGAGAACAGGTGCTACTGTTGCCATTTCACCCAAAGCTTCTTCTTTTTCCCACTTAAGAGTGCTTCTTTGAGCATTGGACATTGTATCACCTTCACCTTCCAAAGGTGGAGCAGATGGTGCCCATGAGCTGTTCGGATCACTTACCATTGGATTGAATGCTGGATTCTTATCCCTGATAAATCAGAAAAGGGTTTTGTTTTATAGACAGATTACTCTCAATATTAGGAAAAAAAAAAAAACAATTAGCAAAGTACTTATTCTGTTTGCTATTTCAGTAGTGAGCAGGCTGCAAGAATACAGAAGTTTTTGTGGTGGTTTTCAAGAACTAAGTAGTTAAATACTTACAATATCACAGTATTAATAACAACAACAGCCCCCAAGTGATAAATGCTAAACAATGGGTATTTTTTATTTCCCATCTTGACCTACCTGGTATCAGTATATGGTTGCTGTGTAATGGGAGAGAAAGTGCCCAGTCCACCTCCAGCAGTCAAAGCTGTATGAGGGAGATGAGGGTTAGGGCCAATCAGACCATTCATAAGGGGCACTCTTGGAAATGCATTCTCTCCTGGAAAGAAGAAGTTTAAATTACTGTTTTAAAGGGTGACTACTTTTAAGGTAGAGGTGGAAGTTTTCAGTGAAAAAATGTCTCAACTAATGAAAAACTAATCGCTTTAAAATTTTATAGCGCTGACCTTACATTTTTGGAAAAGATTTTAAATCAGTTTACATTTCTTCCCTACAAGCTTAAGGGATTCTCTTCTACTCCATCACACCCTTGCACAGATTTTTTTTCTTGTCTGAAAAATCAGGTTTTTTAAAATGCATTTCCAAAACTTTTGCAGTAGCCCATGCTATGGTACTGCACTTTATACTGAAGCATATTCTTAAAGGTTAATGGTCTGTCGTATTTGTTATACCCACATCCAAGCAGAAGCATGGAAAAGGTTGTTTTCAGTCCTTGCAGAATCATCATTAGCCACCTGAATTAAACATCTCTTCTGAGACTTCTGAGCAGTGTACCAAAATAAGCCTCACTATCTACTAACTCCCTATTTGTAACCAATGAAACAGATAAATCTAGTCAAATGAGCATCAGCATTTTCTATTTAAATGTCCAGCCTAGCAGTACAAAACCAGAAAATTTTATTTATTGGATTACAATATTAGGCAAATGTGGCACAGGCAGATTCATTCTAGCAGATGGTCTTTGCAGATGTTCCTACATAGAATTAACACTGGCCTTTGAATCCCTGTCACTTAAGTATGATCGTAACTGTTGCCCCAGCATTTTCTTAGAAGCATAGAAGTAGCACAGGAATTAGATGCATCTGTAGGATGACACTATCATTCTCTCATGCTTTAGGAGACTGTCTTCAAATCTATAGGTTACATACACTATGCAGGAAGTATAGTTTGGATGAAAGTAACTCAAAAATTATGAGAACGTGCTTTTTTATAGCTGCTAAATAGATAGTATACGGTAACTGTGAAGACCTGGCAAACAAACAGGATGGAAAGTCAGGCCTCTGGTTTGCACTGTAGGATCACATGTCTTTATGAGAGGAGAATATTAATTTTATTTGAAATTGCTGAAACTTGATGCAAGCTTCCCCATTACTGAAGCATCTATCTCACAGAAACATGTGGATCATTACTCCGTAACTGAACCAAATTATACATCTAAAACTTTGTAATTGTGGCAGTTCCCACAGGGAGACGTTAAACAATCTTACAGACCTCAAATGCTGAAGTTATCTCCAAGTATTCAAGTAACTGGGAAACAATGATATCTATATTATCTTTTTCTTTAAATCACCTCATTATTCGCTTTAAAATCTCTCCTTTCTTAGACTTTTTGAAGTCTTTCCTTTTTATGGAAACTCATCCAACTAGGAAACAAATAATTTTTCTTCTTATAATTAATTCACAGGTGAAATCAATTTGCATACTACTTTTTGTAATACCAGTATAACAGAATGGGCACTCTTTACATGAGGGAAAATCCACTAGAGGTGATGTGGAAAAACGAGTGCATTTAATTATGCTCATACATACTGCTACAAAAAAAAAAAAAAAAAAAAAAAAACAGCTCTACTGATAAAAAAAAAAAAAAAAAAAAAAAGCAGCTCTACCGGTAAAATAAATAAAAAATTAAAATCAATCTCCCCTTCCTTTCAATATAAGAGCAAGAATATGCTGTATCAACTCATGATAATTTTAGTAGTAACAAAGAAAATAAATTATAATCTCCCAGATACATTTCAAAATTACTTAGCCTTCTCTCTATTATTTGATAGGGCTAGTTAACATGTTAAACTGAATTCTTAAACGAAATTAAGATGCAGTAAATCGCTTTTATACAGGCTCTTTCCTTACTCTTGAGGAGGTACTCAAAAGTAATTAAAG
Organism: Fulmarus glacialis; assembly: GCF_000690835.1. Taxonomy (NCBI): domain Eukaryota; kingdom Metazoa; phylum Chordata; class Aves; order Procellariiformes; family Procellariidae; genus Fulmarus; species Fulmarus glacialis. The sequence goes on along the minus strand of NW_009195866.1, from coordinate 82,916 downwards.
AGTAAAGTCAAAAGAGAACACATGCTTTATCACAGACAAATTTCAAAAATATGAAAGTGTCAGCTAAAATAAAAGCTCCAATATGTCAGAAAAATCTAAAATAACTGTCCCATTCTATTAGCAATATTTACATGCATGTTAATCACATACCCCCTTCAGAACAGTTTTAGAATAATATTTCATAAATTAACAATGCTCCCCTGACCAGGCTGCTGTTTTTAAAAGTAACAAAGGAACATACCTTGACTATGCAAAGACATAAGTTGTGGTGGAGGTGGAGGCTGTGGCAAAGGAGCTGGCTGCGTGGTTGCTGGACTTAATACAGCTGTGAACAAATCTTCAACATCCTTTCCTCCTAGCTCTGCAAAAACACTGTGCATGAGTTGGCTTGCATTGTTTATAAACTATATATTATAAAAGACAACAAAGATCAGAGCACATACCTGGGATTTTGTACAATTTGCCAAGAATAGCACCTGGACAAAGTAAAGACAAGACAGGATGAGTTACCATCAAAAGAGGCAATAAAATTTATTCTGCAACCAAGTCCAAATAGGTATGTTATAATACATAAACAGTAATTTGAGGGAAAAAAGGGAAGATTTCTACTTAAGTTTTCTAGAAGACCTAGATCAAGGACAAAAAAATTACCATCTGTGACCATTTTGTCTAGTTCTGGACTCAGGATTCCATCCAACTGTTCTTCACTCAATGGTCGTGAACTCTGGTTGACGTTTGGCTGAGGCAGAGAAGAAGGATCATCAGAGATGGGACCAATATCCAATCCAGCTGAAGGAAGAAAGAATATTAAGTTAGACATAAATAGTAAAATTTCTTGGTACAGAATAAAGAGCATAAAACTTTTTTTCCCCCCTAGAGCTGAGCTATCAGCTAAACCAAGACTTTCTAAGATTTGAAAGGTAAGGCAAAATAAGACATTAATTAGAAAAAGTAAACAAAACTGCCCACTATTTACCTCCAGTTTTGAGGAATGTTAACTGACTAGAATGCAACTGGAAGAATGGGAAATTTTTGTGAAGTAAGACTAGTGAGTTTAGGTACAGCATGTTTGCGAGTGTATAGTTTTCAATATATAGGTTCCACTGTAACTAATTTTCACATTTTAAAAACAATCACACCAGTACTCAATATGGTTCATCCTCATTTACCTTAAAATTCACCCCAAATGTTCTTATGGTATTACATTAAATATCTACTGAAGTGCTGTTGAAGTGTAGTCAATATCAAACAAGCTACAGCAGTTTCTGTTTCAAAAACAACTACTGAATATTCTGGGTTATATCAGGCAAAGTGATTTGTCGGTACTGAGAAAATGTAACTTACGACATAAATTTCTGAACATCCTTTACAAATCAATAAATCTCTCAAACAAGAAAGATCTTTGAAAAAAAGAACTATACACTTCAGTATTTAAAATGTATTTCTGTATTAGATACCCAATAAAAACAAATCTAAATTAATGAAACGTGCCATTCTACTTATCGTCAGCCTGTGTTTTACATAAAGTGATGAATCATCATCCAGCGGAAACAAAAAGATTTGATGCTGACTGCTTTATTCATGCTTTAATATATACACATTGCTAAAATGCTTTTAATTTACAAAAGATACCACTATGATAAAAACTACACACTACTACTAGAAGTAATACTACAATTAACAGTGACAGCAAGAAAATGCATGGTTCTGTATCATGAAACACAAAAACTCAGGAAGGTTTTAAAAAGCTGTAAGCAAAACTTTATGCAGTACTCTTAAATGCAGAGTGCAGAGTTTATAGGTTGTGTTAGAATCAAACACCACAGAAAGAGTGGAAATGAAAGCATGAATTAGTGATACAGTAAAGGAGTACTAGTTTCTACACATGCAGTTCTTTCAGCTAAAACCACTAGGAAAGATGACTACTTCTAACCATGGATCATCCATTGTTTAGTTTCTTACCAAATGGGGAGGGTGAGTTCTCAACCTGGAAAGTGCATAAATCAAGACCTACAGGACCCAAACCAGATAAAATGGATGATTATAACATGAAAACAAAAAAAAGTAAAGAAAAAGCTGCATGCTGAAAAAAGCCACGCAGGTATGACAGACAACGGCAGCTACATTTTATTCTCTCTCAAGCAGCAAAGCAAAGAGCCAAGTAAAACAAAATGTTGAAAAGGTTGGGGATTTTTTTTTTTGGTAGAAGACAACAAAACCATCTCAAACCAAGGTATTCTTAAGATATGAAAATTGTATCTGAAATCACCTAGAGCATAACCTGTAGATAGAATACAACAAATATATCTATAATAAAGAGGAAAAAAAGAAAACAAATACCGGAGAGACCTTTTAAACATACACACCTGAATGATCTCCAGACTTTACCAAATCATCAGAAAGTATTCCAAGAATATCATCATCAGTATTTAAGACCTCAGAAAGATCGGCTAAAGGATCATCGGTGCTACCTGTATAAGATGCAATAAATAAAATCAACCAGTCATGGCATTTATACATGACTCTGGTGATGTACTACAGCTTGAGCTATAAACTCAAACACAGATTTACCAGGCTATAAGGGACTTCTGTAGTGTGTTATGTACTGCAAGTCACTCTGGGGTGAGAGACTGTGCTGCCTAGCATCCCCTCCCAGCCAGTACTGCAGCCATCTTCACATGCTTACATTGTTTAGTGTTTTCTCCAATACAGTAAAAGTGATAATGTAATCAGTCATGTGGAAGAAAGACTGGATGAGTTTAGGGGAAAAAACCCCAAGATCTAGTGAGAACCTGCAATCTCTAAGACACAAAGACCTATGAATTTAGAAGTCAACAAACAGGTTTTATAAAGGACACAGCTCACAGCAAATCAGCAGGGAATTTTTTTTTTTTAAAAAAAAAGGTAAGAAAGCGATCAGTTACTTCTCTTATCACCACTACCTTTCTTAAGACTATGGAGCAACCAGTTACTACACCCTGAAGGGAAGTAAAACGTAAGAGTAAGAAGCAGTAGTAAGTAAATGGAAACTGGAGATGCTATTTTTAAGATCAGAAGAAATCCTGAAGAAGTAAGAACAGCCAGAGGTAGAAATGTCATGTTTGTTTGTTGTCTAGGAAAAACTGGCTTGCTCCTAGCAATAAATTATTTACTATTAAATAATAAATTCGGGATATGATTATCTTCTTGACATCCAATTCATTAGAGAGAAACAACTCCAAAAGGCCCATCTGGTTTTATTAACTAGTTTTTTAGGACTATTACAGATGTGCAACATTTGAAGAAAATTGTTTGACAAATAAATAAAAGTTGAGAAAAATACTGTTCAGAAAAACTGCAGACTATCACAAGTACACAGGCAATCATTGCGAGGCCAATGAATCATGAAGAGATGGTAAAATATACAAATACACATATAATTAAAAAGAAAAAAGGGATTAATACAAATCATACAATGTACAATGTGGAAAACAAATACAGGCAGGTTGAAGAGGGACCAGAAAGTCAAAGAGCAAACATACTTCATAGATATACGGGTTATCTTTCCCACTGTTACAACCCAACTGCCCCAGAAAAGTATTTCTAGCTTAATTCAGAGGCCTGGTGCCAAGGATTTACTTATATCATGAGGGTACTTTCCAAGCCACTAAATTTCACAGTCATTTAAATGTTCCTTCTGCTGCTTTTCAGAGACAACCCTTTTCCCTTCTACCATTACTGAAAGTCAAAATGAAAATGATTCTTCTTCACTTTACTATTTTTATTCTTTATTTTTATCCTTTGTAATGCATACAAGATGATACCATCCTAATTAAATCATGTTTTAAATTTGCCAGTGCAGACCAGTCCATTTACACGTACATAAAGAATTTGGCTCCCATCAATATCAGAAGTATTAAAAAGTGCCTTGAAACCACATCACTTTGTGGGCATAGTTATTTTGTGTACCTGATAAAAAGTACTATGAAATGTAAGCTTTTAAACAGAACCTAGTTGTTGGGGTTTGGGTTGGGTTTTTTTGGTTTTTGTTGTTGGTTTGGGTTTTTTTGACATACTTGTCTTCCTTCTGGCAATTTGGTCTAATACCAATTATTCAAGTAACTAACTAACACCAGGTACCACAAGGTTGATGTTAATGACTTCAGCTGGCTGGGAGGCAAAGGATTGACTTTAGCTGTTCTTTAACATTCCTGAATTCCTACTTGAGAGCAGGTAAGTATCGGGGAGAAAAAAGCCCTAATGAAGGATGCACTGAGACTGTATTAGCAGCCTTTAATTCTTCTGCAATATTTTATGTTACGGTGTTTTTCTCCACAGCCCTTAGTAACGTGCTTGGGAACAGACCCTAAAAATTCAATTTCTAATTTGAATATAATTACATTGAATAAGTAGCTAGAAAGAGCTCAGGTGGAAAGATATAACTGAAGAGTTTACCACCCGTAGCTACAAACTGGCTGTGAATAAATTCAGGCTTCAAATTAGACGGCTCCTAACTATTAAGGCAATCAGATTCTGTAATGGCCTTCCAATGAGATTAGTAGGTTGGAAAAAAGTTACCTGCTTTCAAAATGGAGCTTGTTAAGTCTATAAAAAGGCTGAGTGTTAGTGATAGCAGAGGGCTAGACTCTATGATCCGTAAGTCTCATATAAGACATCTATTCTAAAGCATATTTTTACATTTTTCTTCTTTTTTTCCCCTCGTTTTAATTCCATGTGTGCTAAATATTATCTTGGAAACAACTAAATCACTTTAGTCAGCTGCTTCAGTTCAGAATCAATAGCTGGTTGACATCTGCTGCCAAACAAATAGCTCAATACTGCTCATCAATTTGCCTCTTTCAGAATGGAGATGAAAACTAAGACAAAGCAAAAAGGAAAATAATTTGCTTGTAATGCTGGATCTTTAAGAGAGCACAGTTCTGCTGCTATCTCATGATCCTGATTCCTCCAATGCATTTACTTTTATTTATTTATGAAGTTCTAAAAGAATAAAAACGCCTCTCCCAACGCTGCAGCCACCCTAAGATGTTTAATCACGCAATAACGTATCTAGTTATAAAATGTCTCAGCAGCATTTGAGTCTGTTGCACAGAGGTTCAGACGACTCCTCTCTTTTTGTCTAGGAAGAATTTCTTTAGCATTCTCTGGAGACCCTACTTAAACAGATGACTTTTTCAGCATCCCTAGGAAAAATACACTAAATTTGAGCTATTTCCACTAAAGGAAAGATCAAATTGCCAGAGCCTTCACAGAACACACCTCGCCAAGTGGCCTCTTTTTCATCAGAGACACCCAGGTCAAGAAACTCAAGAGAGATGCGGACAGTCCTCAGACCACTCAGGATGCAACAGATCCCAATCACCACCTTCAACTTTACCCATGAACAACTAGGGAGACCCTGGAGATGTGGTGCTCTGTATTCCCAGTGAGCAACCATTCGCATTCTGCTCTAGCATTGTCTTGGAAATGATTTTAAGGGTTGGTCCCATGCAGAATACACTGCGTAGTGTGCTGCACATGTTATAAAACCACAGGAGTCTTGTAACCAAAAACAAAAACTGCAACCTCTTTGCCAGAGAGAAATCAGGGCTGGGAGTCTAAAGCTCACTTCAGTCACAGTTACTAGAAATTAATAGTAAACAAAGGACTCCAAAAACCCTCTTCTGACCAGCTCTGCCAATCCCCATCACGACTGCAATCTTGTCTAGCAAAAGCTTCAGCTACCCTTAACCAAGCTCTAAGAATAAATAGTCACAGAACGTGTCACTGAAATGCACTGTCAGTTCACGAGCAGATTGAACACATCACTGTTCGACTCCCTAAGAGCCCTATGCACACAGATAGAGTAACTTCCTCTTTAGATGCTCGAGAGCTCTTTGGAAGATGAACAAGTATATCTAACCCTTAATCCTAGGATTAAACAAGTGGAGTTTCCAAGAGAAGAACATCTTCCTTGTGGAAAAGACCTACCCAGTTAAGCAAGGGCTCTCACAGGAGTCAGCAATCCTTGTGAGAAATGGCACTGTAGGAAAATAACACAGTCAGTAACAATATGGTCCTACAGCCTCCCAGTGCAGTGAATAAAGCAGTTCATGTTGTTCCTGCTCCAAAGCCAGGTCTGTATTGAAACGACGAAAATATCACAGGTGCTCTCGGACACTGTTCTCACCTCCAGCTCCTCTGCAATACCAGCCAGAAGGGAAGATGTGACTGTTGCCAGCTCAGCAGTTAGCCAATTTACCAGGGTCTCCACCACTCACAATGAATCTGGCTCTCTCACACGTGTGGATGCTATTGCGGAAATAACTGTCTCCCACAAAGTCACAGTGAAAGGGTTAAGAAAAATTGCACTGGAACTGATCAATACTGGCAGATGACTTCACCCACTGGTGCTTCAAATACAACAAACAGCTCCGTCTGGACACAATTTTGGCCGGAAATCTGAACAGTCGAGGCACAATTGTTCAGAACATTCCTATGACCAGAAAGCACTGTCCTTTGAGTCTCTTGTATATAAAATGGGAAAGACAGTAGGTTATCCACTAAAACAGTTGCTAGTGATTTACTTATTAGTAGCCACCTCGTTACGATTTATTTCTGAATAAAAAGAAGAGGAAATGACAAAGTTTTACAACTTTGCTTATTCATAAAGAACAAGTTTTTTTAAAATTCCTTTCAAACTTTGGAAAAATAGAACATTAAATTAACATCAAGTTCATGAATTTCTAAAACCTTATACTACCATAATAAATGAACATTCATTACTTTAATCTTGCAGTTGGATAGGCCAGCAAAGACTTTTGAATCTGTATTTCTCTGGCTTCACAAGAATGCTGGGGTGAAGAAAAGTCTACGTGAGCATATTTTCTTGTAGTGTTGGAACCAATGAAATACAGACCTTGAAACACTCCATTTGCAGTGGTTTCCCCTTCAGGGGAAGTTAACTTTTGCATTCTCTATTACTCACAATTTCAACTGTATAACAATCAATGTTTAATTATAATGTAGCCTTTAGCTTTTCATTTAAGCAGATTTTCACCGAGTAACAATCACAAATAAGCGACCTCTCTTGAAATGACTCTCTGGACAAGGAAAACTTTATCAATGTGTATAAACATTTTTAGATGGAAAAATTTGTGAGGATGAGCCGAAAAACAAGCCACAAAAATTAACTAAAATACACAAGAAACAGTAACAGTTTAAAAATGCAGAATGGTTTCTCTAGCTAACAGCACATACTACAAGACACAGAGAAAAAAATAATTTGGAGGGGACAGTAAGGTTTTTGCTTTTAATTGCTCCTTTGTGTGAAGCTGCCCTTTCAGCAGCACTTTACAACCCTCTGGCTAATTTGCAAAACTCTCAGCAGTAACTTCAGTAAGGTTTTGCAACAGCAAAAGCAAAAGATTGCCTAGGGGCTACAAACTGTACCTGGAAAGGGCACTCATGTTCAGAAAGGACATGGTGAACCAAAAATTCCGAGGAGACTGGCAACCTAAAATAATCTAAAACATTAAAGAAAATAAAAGTTGGATGATATTCATCCAACTAATATTCATTAGACTACTAAAAATATCTTTTAATTAGATTATTTTTGTCTTCTTCTATAATGGGTCTGTACGCTTATTCTTACACAGAATTAATTTTATAGACATGGACGTTACAGTCAAGGAGTTTCAGATTTGCTTCAAGTGCCAATTGTTGTGCCATCCACTGCTCTTTCTGAAAAAGCTGAAGCCCTGGAGCTGAATATCACTGATTATCAATGTAACTTAAACTCACAAGGACAGTTAATATACAGAATGTTGAAAAATACATCAGATAAACATTGTGAGAAAAGTGGAAAAGAAAGTGGAAACGCCCCAGTTGCAACAACAAAATCAAACTACTGAATTATCACTAACTTTAGCTTTGTATACCTTGAGGTCCCAGTTTTGCCTGAGCTGGTGTGGAGGTTGAGCTAAGAAGGGGGTCAGATGAAGGATCCAGGAAATTGGTGGTCAGATTTGTTTTACATGAGAGTGGAAACGATTCTTCAGGTAAATTATCTAGGCTCATCTTGTTTTGTCTACTGGTATCTAGTAGGTCTTTCCCAAAGAAAGCTTCCTGCAAAGAAGGCAAAATGATTCAATGTAGGAAGAATACTGTATCTGTTGATAAAGTTGGGTAAATGGCAAAGTTAAAATTAAAAGCCAATGATTACTAGAAATATAAAAATATAGTCTCAGTCTCACACACCTTCCAGTATGGCAATATCTCTTCCAGGCTATGAGGTGTGGATATAGTGGATTCAACTTACCTGAGGTGGCTACATTATTAATATTTTATGATCAAATTCACACCTTAAATCATACAGAAAAAATACAGTCGTCTTATGTATATGTGGCACAGACAGCGTACCAATACAGCGTTATTATATATCACAAGTTTTTCAGTATTTAAAATATTTCTCCTTGCACAAAAAGGACAGCTGAAGAAGGGGAATACTACGGAGCAACTTGATCAAGGCCACACAAGAAGTTTATGAAAAACATGCAAGTGCACTGTGGTCCAAATTCTAGAAAGACCATACACCGCATTTCACTTTGCACAAAATCATCCTAACGTCGAACTGCAGTATACTCTCTATGTCATGAAGTTTGGCGAACAAGATAATGAAGTTTTCATGAAAAAGGTGGCTAAGAAGAGCAAGCAAAATAATGTTCTCAGTGAGAGACATATATAAACCAGTTGAAGGTAGGTAAGTTGCTCAGTCACCATTAATATCCTAGTTATTATCCACGAGTGCTACCTCTTACCTGCTGGGGACATCACAGAATTAATGGGGGGGAAAGAGCAGAGATTACTCTAGTAGGGAGATGCAGGGCATATAAAAACACAAAACCGTAGGAAAACAAGTTTCTCCTATCAAATCATGTTCTATAACCTTCTGAAAAGAAAAATTAGTATCCTGAGGATATGGCATGATCAGGCTAAGAGATCCTGCAGAGTTGAATGCTGAAAACGTCATGTGTCAGGCTTCTTTCACCCACTCCTCCCCCTCTCAGAACAAGTAGAGATCCATATATTGAGAAATAACACCAGAGGACTGGAGATTTAACATAATGTACAGCTTTTTGTACAAACTGATGAATGTTCTTTACAGAAAACCCATTTCAATTGAATGATAAAATGGGAATCTGAAAAGAAACGTTAATGGTTTAAATGAACTATGAATCAAGACACAAAGATTAGTTTTTAAAATATATTTACACAAAAAGTATACCAATAGCTTTACCTGCAAGTAGGCAGGAAAGGTTTCTTCAAGTTTATTTTTCTTTTTTCTGTAACGCTTTTTTATTTTCTCAGTACTTTCAGAAGCTGGGGTAGACTCCTCAACTGGAGTGTCTGGCAGCTGTTCTGTCCAACCTAAAAAGTAACATTCAAGCACAAATAAATAAAATACTCGGTATCTTGCTCTAAAGGTACAGTGGCAGCATACCTAACGTATCTTGCTACCTATCTGGTTGCATGGGTTTATTGAATGTCAGTCCACATGTGAAAGGCTTTTATCTAGCCAGCTGTGAACTGCCACCTGATCATCTGGGCTCTGACAGGAACAAATACCATACGTGATACTAGTCACATTGCTACCTTGTTGTACCGCACTGGCTGAAGACAGACCTTTAACTTTCGTATCTCCAAGCCACCTAAGAATTTGGTAATTTGGGAGAAATTACAGGTGCCATCCAACCAGATATTTCAAAGATAATTCCACTGAAGTAGTATCTTCAAAATCATCAATGTTGAGTTACATTTTACACATATAATTTTTCTCCGATTAAAAGCAAAAAGCTTTTTTTTTTAAATCCGAGAAAGGACTGTCGTATAAATAACGAACAGGCTAGAAAAAGAAATCTATAAGGAAGCCATTCAAGAAAAATTACACATTTATTCAGCTATCATATTCCAAAGTGGCACTGTTTTTTCTAATAAACACAAAAGTACACAGTGGTCATCAATCATTCAGTATATTTCAACAGACCAGGGAAAACACTGCAGGTAAAAGCAGAATTTTTTAAGCCCTGCTACTTCTGACTTGCCAAAGCTAATTACATGAAGTTAATGACCCTAGGAAGTTATTTAAGAAACTATATTATTGGGTAGTAAAATCAGCTATGCTTTGTACTGTAGTGATCTCTTGTACCATATTCAGAGGACAGCAAGTAGAATAAGGCTCACCAACACTGTGACCTCTGCATTGTTTGAGAGTGGGCTTTTGCAAAGAAAGGGGGTGAAACATGACAAGAGTAGCAAAAAACTTGGTAAGGCTGATGAGTACTGGCAGCTGAGAAGCAGGCTCTCAGCAAGTTACAATGATTTAAAACATACAAAGATTTTTCTGAGCTATTTTTTTCTTAACAAGCAATTGTGCCTGAGCAGACAAAAAGCAGCTCAAACTTTTAACTGAAGAATACTTGTTTAAGAATACTGCTTTTTAACAATAAGCATTGTACTGTTACCCAGAATGGGGAATTAACTTCTTAGCCATTTTTTTTTTTACTTAAAGGAGCAGATCCCTATAGAAATGAAAAACTTTAAAGCAAAATTTTCAGCACTACCTGAAACAACGTAGTATACTACACTGAAATAGTATTTACAAAGAACAAAAAACAAGCTGTAACACTAATATTAAAGAGAAAGCAAGCACTACATCTGAATAGGGGACCTAGCTAAAATACTGGGTTGCACTGATAAAAGAAACATTTCTTGGCTTCAAAAAATAGTTCTACAAATGCAAGCAAGGACAATATTTAACTATTAGTTTTTAATACTGCCTGGATGCTGTAGTAAAGATCCAGTCTCCACCATGTTGTACAAATACATAGCAAGAGACTGATCTGGCTCTAGAAAGGTTAAAAACACAGTAGCTAAACAGACAGGAGAGAATAATAGGAGAAATCAAAGGCCAGAGCTTTCTAACTGAGATAATCAGCCAACCTTTAGAAGCAGCTGCCTCCTTCTGCTGACTTCATAGGAAACAGGCTCTGAACTAAACATATACCACATCTCACCTTAATAATACCTCAATGTTTTCTAGGTTTTCTAGATAGTATGAACAAATCCAGATGGATGAAATAATTTAGTCCAATCACACACAGCAAGCAAGAAAATTTGACTTCTTGTTAGGTGCCCAATCTACTGAATACTACAGTGCCAGAGGCATTAAAATGGCTTTGCTATGAGAAGAGAGACCAAACAGAGTAGGATTCTTCAGCCCTGGAAAAGACAACAACTGATGGGGGAACATAACACACATCTAGAAAATCTTTCTGTATTACAAATTAATATGGAATGATTTTTAAAAAATCATCTTTCATAACATAAAATGCAAGGGTAGCTTATGAAACTCTCAGATATCCAGTTTAAAATAAGAAGGAATTATTTCTTTGGGCAACAATAGTATATCGTTGAACTCACTGATGTAGGATTTTCCAGAGCATAAAGAGATACATAAAAATATCAAGACACATTTGTGGAACATGGAACACTGGTGAATATTAAAACTGATGGTCCAGAAGACACATCTGGATCAGGACTACATCTGGAAGAAGGTGTATCAGAAAGAGGATTGCTCTAACCTTACCTCATTTCTTACACTTCTTTCTGTCTTTTACTGGTCAAAGCTAGGCTAAACAGAGCTCTGACACAATACAGCAGTCCTTATAATCCTCACTATTTACCTCCCACAATAGCCCATTGTTTCATGGGCTCTGCTGAAATCATAAGTATGTAGGAATGAGTATTTTCAGTTGAATTAATAAAGCCACCATGACAAACACAAAAAAACTTTTTACTTTGTAGCACTTCTCTGGAAAGAATTGTATGCTGATGAGTTGCATTATTTTTATTGCAATAAGCATGAACAAAAATTTAAAAACAGGTTTCTGCACTTACCTTCATCTCTGCCAGGCAACTGCTCAGAAACAGATCCAGAAGAATCTTTCCTGGAGAGAGACCTTTTAGTCTTCCCCTGCCCCGTACGACTTCTCTGACGTACCATAAATCCACCAATACCTAACAAGGAAGCAAAAATTCAGTATATTGATTAAAACTATGTTTGGTAGTAAGAACGAGAGGCAAGATTATTCTGCATGTAAAGGGGACTACTGCACCTGTACAGGTCTAAGAATGAATCGGAGATACTTGAGGAGTTTTCATTCAGAGTTTTACGAAACATTTCTGAATTTTAATGTCTCGGTGGGTATATATGTAATTATCAAAAAGGATCAGAATTTTAGGACTGTAAAACATCCACAAGAAGTTCAAACCCGGCAACTTTCAGATATTGGTTTTCCCCTCCCTTGGCTGATGAATTGCTAGAATTAGAAGTCAATCTACTAAATGAAACCTATTAAAGAACCTTAAAGGACCATAAAAAAACTCTACAAATTGCTCTAGAAAGCCCACCACTCCAGATGACAGTACTAGAGAAGGACATATCACAAAATAAAGAGATAATTAATCAACATCATACTGCCTGAAATTCCGGAATCCTTCACTAGAGAGTGACTTCAGTGCTCCTGATCCTTTACAGTTGGTGTGTATGTATGTACATGCATCAGATTCAGGATTGTTTCATTTTTCAGGGAAACTGTTGGCTGCAGAAAACTAATAGATGGCTGCTCAACTCATGATCCAAAACCACTCCGAGCAAATGAAACTCTCTTCTCTTGAGGACCCAGCAGTGGAAATAAATGGCTTGTTGAGGTACATTACTTGTAGAGAAAAAGGATATCTCTGTTAAGTGATGTGGGTTTGTACCACCATCTCCCCAGGGTGGGCCCATGATGGAAAGCAATATACACATGGGCGTGACCTGCTGAGACAGGGCTCTTACTCAGCAGTGTGGGAAATGACATGGGGAGGGTAAAAGGTGGTAGAGATCTGTTTAGCTACTTAGAGAGAAGCAAGAGAAACTGGACCATGTTGTAACTTCTGCTTCCTTTCCTTCCTTCACTGTATTCCTTGCCTTCACCTCCTCAATCATTTCATTGCCTCTGTTCTCCTCCCTGTCTTCATAATCAGAGGATATGGCCCCAAGCAGGATGGGTGTGACTGGCAAAAACAGTATTTGTGACTGCGAAGACTACAATCAACTTCTTATCCACAGTAGTGGGAGGCTGCATAATGAAACACAAAACCCACACAACACAGATTCCGAGACATACCAAGGTATGTGATACAGGGGCTCTTCAAAAAGCTAGGTGGTGCCTCATTATCTAGGGTTCAGTTTATTGGGTGCTTATTATCTTGGGTTCAGTTTAACCCTAATGAATCAGAGCTACTTCCTACAGAGTCACCTAGGTACCTCTAGCTTTTTCTGCCTGGAGACAGCTCAAGTGTTTCTGCACCGAGGACACACAGTTAATGCACAGTCAAGATAATTAAGAGTCGACTGCACTAATAAATTAAAATAACTGAATTCATCCAATAACTGAATTCATTAAAATTCACTGCCAGAAATCATCTGGAAATATTTAGTAGATTACTCCTATCAAGTATTTCAGAAAATAAATAAGGTACCTGCAAAAAGTTCTCTGAAGTTCAGATATTGCCAGATATATATACATACATACATACATACACACACACAAACTGGCCTTCATCAATTATATAAATATAGTACATTTTCCTATCAAGTTAAGGATCAATACAAGGTATAGATTTGAACTACTAACCAATAATCGACAGCATACTAAGAACAGGCATACTGCTGAGCAGCAACCTTTGGAAATGTATTTTGATAAGCGGACTAAAAATTATTTTAAACGGGAACAGGGGGGGAAAAAAATCTAAAATCAACAATTAGCAGTAGAATACTTCAGAATTCCATACTGTTTTCTAAGTTTTTTTTTAATTATAAGAGAAAAAGTGTTAAAACAAACAAGGGACACACAATCATATGAATTATTGTATCCTACCAGGCCTATATGGTTTTCGCTTCCTTTTTTTAATCCCATCAGCTCCTTCTGCCACTTTGGTTTCATCATCCACAGCTTCCCGTTCTGGGCTGGAATCTGATTTTCCATCACAATCCATAAGATCACCTTCTGCAGAAAAGAGGCAATGGTAATTTTAACCGCAAAAGGGAAAGAAGGTGTTTTTCCAAAATTTCTACATCTGACTGATTTCTGAGAAACTGATTGAGAATGACAGATTTCTCAAAAGAGTGATAGATACTCATACTCCCTAAACACTTTTGGGAAACCCACCCTATCTATACACAAAGACCCAGTACATACACACATTTCCTGTGAGATGATGTCTACACAAAACCAGAGAATAAATGCTATAGTTACTATATGTGAATCTGAAAAATTTTTTTGGCGCCCCTTTCAGAAGCCCATGTTATCGCATTTTCTGAGTGTCTGAGCAATTTCTAGCCATACATCAAGGAATATGGATACAATTTAACAATATATACTTCTTTTTGTTTACTGTCCTCCTAAGTTTTGTTTGTTAAGGCTTTTTTTTAATTGAGAAGACAGACTGAAAAACTGCAGCCTGAACTTCGAAGGTAATGTATAATGACTCTTAGTTTGGAGGGTTCTTGACTTGAAGCTGCGTGACTGACTGTCCTGGTTTTGGCTGGGATAGAGTTAATTTTCTTCACAGTAGCTGGGGTAGTGCTGTGTTTTGGGGTTTATGAGAAGAATGTTGATAACACACTGATGTTTTAGTTGTTGCTAAGTGGTGCTTTCGCTAGTCAAGGACTTTTCAGCTTCCCATGCTCTGCCAGGCACACAAGAAGCTGGGAGGGAGCACAGCTGGGACAGCTGACCCCAACTGACCAAAGGGATAATTCCATACCATGACGTCATGCTCAGCATACAAAGCTGGGGGAAGAAGAAGGAAGGGGGGACATTCAGAGTGATGGCGTTTGTCTTCCCAAGTAATCGTTACATGTGATGGAGCCCTGCTTTCCTGGAGATGGCTGAACACCTGCCTGCCGACGGGAAGTAGTGAATGAATTCCTTGTTTTGCTTTGCTTGCACACGCAGGTTTTGCTTTACCTATTGAACTGTCTTTATCTCAACCCACGAGTTTTCTCACTTTTACCCTTCTGATTCTCTCCCCCATCCCACTGTAGGGGGGAGTGAGCAAGCAGCTGTGTGGTGTTCAGCTGCCTGCCGGGTTAAACCACGACACTGACTGAAAGCACACTTATCTATGCAGAGGAGTTTGACTTACATAGTAGAAAATTCAGCCCAAAGGAATTACTCAGCCTTGAAGATGAAGACTGTAATTTCGAGTTTGAGTTTATATTCTGTGGGAAAGCAGGGTAGAAACAGACGTAAAGTATGATGGCATTAAAAAGCCTCTGGTGTTGAAGAGAGAGTGAGTTAATTCTGTTTCTGATATCCCCAAAACGTCAATATAATAATGACCTTATATCTTCATTGTATTTAAAGCTTTTGAAGCATGTTAAATACACTCTCGCCTCTGAAAAGATATTAGAATCCCTGCTTTGGATTTAGGTATAATTTATTATACCTACATAATTTAGGTATAATTCTATATGGTCTAAACCCACATACAGTTATAAGAGGGAGAAATTCTGTTATAACAGACAGAGCTGGACTCTTTCATACCACTTCTGCTGTGGCAGAACTACAACCCTTGCTATTCCACAAGCTGGGTCATGGACCAGACTTTCCCATCGATGAAGACTTTTCTGAGTTCTAGCAACAAAGCTGGTGGCTTGGCCAAGGCAGTCGCCACTAACCACCACAGCCAATTCCCTCCTCCCCTTAAGAGCATGGCTGAGCCCTCTTTGAAATGTGTCCACTTCTGGCAAAAGAGAAACCTGCTTGAGTGCTAACGTGTCCTGCTACACAAAGCAGTATGCTGAATGCTAAACCCCACAGTGGTCCTTCCCATTTACTTACAAAGCATAGCTCTACAAATAGTAGCTGAAAAGCCACATTAAGCCTACCAAAGCTCAAGCCCCCACAAAGTGAGCTGAACTTTCAAGTGGAGTCTAAAATGTGGAACACACGATGAAATGCCGAACCTGATGAAAGCCTATAGATGAGATGGCAACAAAATTACCACAAGCTCAGTTTTCTCAGATACAGCCTCTTTTTTCCACCTGGAACTTTAGAGTCAAAGTAAGGGTTATTCCTGTTTGCCTGGAATTACTAAACTATGTTGCTCCAATCAAAGCCGTGGCACAGCTTTATTCATCCTGACGCTCATACAAAAATTTCAGACGTTCAGAGAACAGGCACTGATCCACTCTACAGAGCACATGTAGAGCTTCCAGGAAATCCAGCCTACCTACTATGTATATGCTGTGCTGTTACTATCACAGAGATGAATGTGCTCTAACTCTCAAAAAGGCAATGAAAAGTGATCAGAACTGAAATTAAAGTCTGGAAGGTTTGGCTCTCCCTTTCATACTCTGCTATTACATTTATATATCCTGTTATCTAATTGAAAAGGGATACCTATAAAAGCCAACAAGCAGATAATGAAGTTAGACAAAGTTATATGGAAAACAGGCACATGTTTGTAAAAGTAAAGATGATTAACCACTGAAAAAGAACAACAAGTGAAGTGGATAAAGATGATTAACCACTGAAAAAGAACAAGTGAAGTGGTTAATTCTCTACCTTCAAAGCAAAATCTTCTCTATGCCTTCAAACCAAAATCAAAAAGCTTTTTTGCTTTCAACAACCCACCTGATGGACTATATGAAAGTATGAGATGAAATTTAAGAGTCAGTGTAATTCTAGGATAATGTACCAAACCCCATGAATACTGAAGGAAATGAAAGACAAACAACTAGTTAGCTGTTTTAAAGGTTATAAACAAATAAAGAGAAGCTAGTATAAAAAAAATGCATTTCTAGTCAACAGCAGACAGTAAGAACGTGCTAATCAAACAACGGGAACAAAACTTGTATCAACAAGTTAACACCGAAACTGCATTGATGGTTAAACTACCCAGTTATTTCAAGTACACTCTCTGTATCTAAAAAAAGCTTCTTATGACATTTAATCTGATTAACAACGAGGCAATGTTGCATAAACAGAAAGCACTTTAGATTGTGGTGAGGTGGGGTGCCTATGTTCCTCTGTTCCTCTCCTAACAGACACCTGCATGACTAATGTAATGACTTTCACACCTGCCATTTAAGTAAGCCTTTCCCCAGGCTATGGATTAACACCTCTTCTACCAACACACTTATCAGGATGTACAGCCAAACCATGGCAAAGGGGACAGGAGAATGCTACTGCACCATGCTGGCTGCTGTTTCTAGTGTTGAAGAGCAGGGATTTGAAGAGTGGGGCTGGCTGCTCCTACATGCTTTTCCCACTCTCATCTCCAACCTTTGGTCTCCTCTGGCTGCGGCTGCTGTGCTTGCTCAGCTGTGAGGGAAGCAGATACGACAAGTACTGCTGGCCCTGGGACGCATGGATCTTTGCTCCATGTCTAGACTTGTGGTGGAAGGAGCTCTCCCAAGGGCTTTTACCGTTGTCTGAAATGTCATCCCCATACACAGGGATGTGTTTAAATAGGCAAGCATTAGCCCAGACCCCTTCATCTCTTATCAGCCTTGGAGGCCACAAAAACAGTGTTAAGCCTTCCCCTCCCTCCATACTACAAGTATACCCCATCCTGGAACCCAAAATCCTTCAGTAGGACCGTACATACAGTGTTATGTACTTGAACTAGAGGAACATCCAGAATTCACTTCCAAACTCAAATTCTGTCTTAATCCTACTTTGGAGATGAGGACAAACAAAATGCTCATTTCGTCTACGGAAATACAAGGAATTTTTTTTTTTTTGCTCGGATTCTCAGGTCAGCCCACCTTATTTCTTTCAGAAAAAAGAAGTACTTTCAGCAAAGAGCTTTTTACTCCACTTTCCCCCTTGTTTTAAATACCAGCTTTACAGTGATCTAGACGTTGCTTTGTTGAGACAATGTTACCACTTTCAAACAGTGTTTGCACTAAATTTGAGAGCCTCAAATACACTTGTGCTCGGTGAGTGAACAATATTTACCCTTGAGTAACTCAAGGATTAGACAAAAAGGCAACTTGTATTTCCAGTGTTGCCAGCCTTAGAAAGGTGAGTTTCCTATACGATGGATGACCCATACAAGAAAAATCCCTGAAATGGACAACAACGAGCCGTGACTATTGTTCAAGTAATTTCCATAAAGCATTCTGTACAGAACATAAGACTATGAGTATAATAAAAACTCCCAGGGATATCTGCAATACACATGTGTACTGCAACACTCCAAGATACAACACACGCCAAAAGTAGACTGCTACCTCTACTGTCATCCATCTCCCCATCTCTTGAGTGTTCTGACTGGGCATCTGGGGGTGTCTGAAGCACAGCCACACTGTTCTGATTTATAATCTTCAGTTTAAGCTTTGGTTTCGTCCGTTTTCTTCTCGGTACTGTAACAGTTAGGCTCTGTAACTGAGACATGCCGGATTCTGTCAAGCAGACTCCATCCTGGGTGTATGTCTTCGGTGGGTCTATAAAAGTTAAATGAATCATAACAGCAATATAAAGCTCTTTAATTTACAAGTCTTAGATTTTCAGGAATAGCACTTTTAAGAGTTAATAATCCACATGTATGGAGCTGATTCATGAGTGAGGAAATTGGTATAAATAAAACACAGATATCTAATACTGTCATGAGTGAGGAAATTGGTATAAATAAAACAGAGATATCTGATACTGTTTTATACATTACAGTTACAGCTTTATAATTTAGAGTCTGATGTCAAATCCAGCAACAATCCATTATATTGCTACAAAACAATGTACGTCAAGGACTCATTAGAAAGAACGATTTGATTATGGAAACTGGTGCCTTGCAGGGTATTTCTGTATCCCTGGCACTCACAGAAAACTGTGCAAGTCTTACTTTGCTTATCAGCCAAGGCCCTCATCCATCCCTCAGCACTGTACCTTCATCATATTCATAGCCAAAAGCCTCCCAAAACTCTTGCTAACTCAGGCAAGTTATGAGCCCTATTTTACAGGCAGACGAAAACCAATTTCTATCAAGTAGGCTGCTCAAGATCAAACTGGAAATCGCGGGTAGAACCCAAGTCTCCCAAGACCTGCAAGACCGCTTCTTCCTCAAGCTGTTACATGACAATTGAGTCTACCAATAAATTCTAACATTCCTTAATTCACCATCTAGAAAGGCGCCGTCACCTGTGCTGGGGCCCTGCAAGTAGAGGTTTGGGAACTTCCAGGGAATTACCAAATAATGAAGAGGCTGCAATGATGCTTTTGCTCTTTGGAGCCAATCAAATAATGATTTGATAACACAGTTTTTGAAAACATATAAACATCATAACTTTTGTTCCCTTTCACCAAAAATATTTTATTATGTAACATCTCACACCTCAAAACACAGCTGGTTCTGAACACAATTCTTCCCAGATGACTGGTTTTTTACATTGAACTAAAAAAGCGTGTTTGCTTTAAAAAAATCGCATACTCTTTTTCAGATTGAAGATTCAAAGGGAGACCCTTCTCTCAGAACTACATTTGTGCGGTATCAAATGGAAAATATTCTGACATGATGGAAGCTGTCCTAACATGATGGAAGCTGTTAGGTACTATCATTATAAAAAGTGACTTGTGAGTAGGCTTGTCAAGATTATAAATTCCTAGCACAAACCAGACAAATACAGAAAAGTTGCGTCCTCCTACAGCTTGAGCCTGTAAACATTTGTGTACATGCTTGACTCAGCCCCACTGTGCTATCACCGCTAATATTAAGGCAAGCAACTAAGTTTGCAGGATCAAAGCATAATTTAAAGTAATTATTATAGTGCAGGTATGGCAGGCAAAGGAGAAGAAAGAAGAGAGAATGAGAAAAAAAAAATGAAAAGCATGCTGCAGTAACTGAAGGATAGTTAATGCTGTGTGTTATAAAATCATAGAAAAAGGAATTTTTTTCTCATGTAAAAATATACCCTTAAATATGCTAAATGATCAAAAATTAAGCATTTACATTCTTTACCTAGTTCTTTTGATTTTGAAATAATCTGAGCTCCAACTGATGAATCACAACAGTCCAAAGAAGGCACTGAAAAATATAAGGAAAATAATTTCAACTTTTAAAAATGGTGACTTGATTTAAACTGAAACTATCAGTTAATTTTCCTTCAAACAGTTCTATTTAACTCCCTAATTTATACTGTTGGCAACATTCACTAGCACCTTTAAAATAAAGTGCTTTTCAGTGCCACAGAAGATGTAACTACAAAACAATCCTGATGCAAACTGAAGTTCTCCAACTTCCCAGAGCCAAGAATGGCATTGGAACGGCACTGAACTCGATGGTAAATGATCTCCTTCTACTGGACCAAGGGCAAATGAATATACTGGATCCACTGAATTGGAAAGTAAGCTCTACGCTAGTCATGACGTCCAGGTTTTGCTGACCTAAGCATGAAGGAGGGGAGGGGTTTCAAAATTGGGTATCGACCGCTGCCGTATTTCCCCAAGGAGGGGCAGGCAGACTCTGACAGCTTTACACACAAGATTCCAGCTGTGTCTATGCTGTCAGGTCTCTTATACAACACATATGAGAAACAAAATAAGGCTGATATATCTGGGAACAGATGAGACATGACTTGTTGAAGTTAGATAGGGTAATTCTTATTCAAGATAAGAATATCGATAAATGGAACAGCAGAAACTCAATTTAAAAACCACAGCTTGTGCGCTTCAGGGAAGCACTGCAACAGTGTGCCTGAACAAATAATGATCAAAATGTCCTACAACACTAGGCTACTCTTGTTGTGGACAGAAATGCTCTTCCCTTCTGCCTTAATTACAATAACTGTAGTCACACTTCACTAACCTGTGATGTGCAGACTAGACTTTTAATATTAGTAGTGACTTTACAGAGATTATGTAGACAGAGTAAGTAAAGTGAAAATTAGAAGCTTCTATCTCATGAACACTGAGAACTAGAATCAGAAGACCTGTTAGTTTGGCATGGTTAGCATTACCATATAGTCAAGCTTATCCACACTTTTTTCCTTTTTTGCCTAGAAATCTTATCCATGCTGAATTTAAGACTCAGACAAACATCTGGAGTATCTACTTTGCATCTGCCACACAAGATGAGACCACTGAGGCAAAGCTCATGTGGGAGGTTCAGTGTTTCTCAGACATGTCAGACCACTGCACGTGTGCTGCTGCTGACCATCTCACACACAATATCAGAGTCGGAGGCAAGACCAGGAGAAGTACAAAAGCTTCCAAGTAACACTTAAACTCTTTGCTAAATACAATAATTAATACAAAATCTAGAGGATGCTTTCTAAGCATATAAAAAAATGTAAGGAAAGTGAAAGTCTGTCTTCAAAAACTATAGTCCTTTAGAAGTTTTATGTAAGGTGTAATTAGTAAATGAAAGTAGCCTGTGAGAATTACTGAAAAACTGATACACAGGAGTGGAAGGAAAAGACAAGGAAGAAAAGTAATTGAAAATGAGATTTTGAAAGAGACATTGAGCTGGAGGGAAACAAAAAAACATGGGACAAGCTGCAGGATGGAAGATACTCAAAAGCACTGAACTGAGACAACAGAAAAAAGGCAGATTGTAAGAAATACTCAAAGTGGAATAAGATGTCATCTGTTCATTTAATTGGTTATAATTTCCAAGATGTTTTAAGACAGAGATAGCAATTATTGAATTGGAATCTAAGGTAAACAAAAATTCAGAGAGACAGCTGTGAATGGGAATTTGAAATCCTTATTTAAAAGTCAAACAACAGGGAGCATTCTTCTGGTCCAGGTCAGACTGCGAACAACTTTAGCTTTGGAGACTGAATAGAGTTGAAATAGTCAAATAAATAAGCTGATAGTGACAGAGGTGAGGCCTTCAGAGACTAACTCTCAAAAGCTGCACAAAAAACCAGTGTTTTAAGACAGTATCAAACAGACTTCCAGAAAAGGAGCTGATTAGAGTGCCGATTAAGGATTAAAATCAATAAAATGGATAACAGACAAACAGAGTACTGTTAGAGAAAGACTGTTCAAGGTGGAAAAAAAATAAAAATTGAACAAAAAAGTGCTTTCTGAGGCACTTAGCTGAAGTTTAACCAAAATTGTTACGCTTATTTGCAAAAGGGTTTAAACATGCTGAATCACATACAGGATTTAGTAGCTTCAATTGAAAACAAGTAATTGCACAGAATACAATACGATGGAAGAATCACAGTTTCATAAAGAAAGGGAGTTGACATTTGTAAGGCTGTAATAGAAAAGAACAATTCTAGAAATAAATTAAATCAGCATAAGGGACAGAGCAAAATGGTTAATGTAGAAACATAACACTAACAGAGCACTATTGGATGCCTGCATAACTGTGTGCATGATGCAGGGATTTCTTTGTAAATACAGTAACTTACAAGAACATAAGAGTTGACACAGTACACATGCTAAATAATAAAAAAATTCAAGAGTTAATTTTTTAACTTATAGTATTATGTTGCTTTTGTATCCTGTATTTGTAAACCACATAGAATTAAGTTTCAGAACGAAGAAAAATTTAACTCAGTTTCATGAAAATTGTACAAAGAGCCTCCCAGCCATAATATGTGTATCACTGGCAGTATTGAGCATCTCTGAATTAGTAAGTGATACGAACTCCTCACTGCCTCTGTGGGCATGCTTACTTGAGCCACAAGAGGAATACATGCACATGGGCAGGTACCAGAAACTGCTACCAGATCAGTTGTAACTAGCTAAAGAAAACCAGGCAGAGCTGGTCCCTTTGCCTCCTGCAGAGAAAGAAAAACAGCACTAAGGAGGAGGAAGCTGGAGTATGTGGATGGAGAGAGAGGACAGGAGTAAGTGAAGAGGGGATGAAATCTGCAGATGGCGCATATGACATACAAGGGCAAATGACAGAAAGGCAGAAGTGATGGCTAGATGGTCGAGAATTCCTTGTCTAGGAGTGAATGTAGATGAGAGATGCACACATCTTTCCTGAATGTGCAGGAATTACAGCACAGAGGAAGAACTGCTGCTACCTAGAGCAGCTGCTAGTCATTATAATATTCAAGCAATCTAAATTAGAAAAAAATTTTCTACAAGGCACAGCAATACACTGGGGGACATATGTTATAACTTGAGACCATCCTAAAAGGAACCTGATGAAACACTGATCAGAGATGATTATTTCAAAAGAATCTAATAATGAAAGTTTATGGTATACTGCTTTGGAGCAAATATTACCACATTCTGGCTTTTGATATTTATGTACGTTCAAGAAGAAAAAAATTATTTCTCTTTTATTTCTGTTTCCTGAAGAAGGTAACTTTCTAAGATTATCAGATATGCATCTGATATTCTTAAGATGAGACAGGGAAGAGCTCTTAAGCTTTCTATTTTCTGAAGCAAGAAAAATGGAAGCTCTTTCTCAATACCTACATGATAGAAGTATTTACTCTTTACCAACAGTAAACCTGCAATGTATTGGTAATTTACTAGGTTGAGGGGCTCCTGCTTCGTCTAGAAAGAAAGTAGTTCAAAAGCTTGTAATAATACTTGCAACACATCTGTGACACATCAAATGGAAAGAGCAAGAACCATCCCAATAAGAATCCCACAATATGGTACATTTTAAGAGCTTTCTACTGTTAACTAACATTTGTTTCTTTAAGTTTATCAAATGCTTATTGTTCTCACCTTGAAACAAAAAAATTATAGAAAATTTTCAAAGGAGTTGTAGAAGAATTAAGGAAAGACCCAAACATTTAATATAAAAGTACATGCAAGTATTTCTATGAACATGCATCAGATGACGTATTCAGACATGCAACTCTGCAAATGTACACGTGTTAAAGAGGTATTATACATACTGAGTCAAAACATGAAAGAATAAGATAAACTTGTTTTATAAAAAAAAGGTGAAAAAAACCTGCAAAGAAAGCTTGGGAACTCCCTAACAGGTCTTGCAGGATTGGTTCCTATTCCTCCTAAGATAAATCTAAGCAACACAACTTCATGAAAGTGTGCAGGAAGGACTAACTCAGGGGCCAGCTTATGCCTGGAAGAGAAACATCTCTGATACCATCTTGTGAAGTTGTTCCATCTCACATATTATGGGCTTTAATTTCTCTAAAAGGTAGCTCTGCCAGCTTGAAAGAGAAAGAAGAGGCAGTATTTTCTTACTGCCCAAAAGCTTATTATCAAAATAAACAAAAATCTGTGTTATATCTGCAAGTTTCTTGGTTTTCCCACTTACAAAACCTCTTTTTTAATTTGTGAAAGCAGATCTCCAAAATGAAGTGGCTTGTAGAAATATGTAAGCATAAGTCATTCTTCTAATAGTGATAAAAGTGGGATACTTGGAAGTGTTCCACAACCATGTGTAGTTGATAAGGGAGTATATAAACCTCCAAGGTCACTTCAGTAAGTTACAATTATTGCCACGCTGTTATGAGGACACACCAGTGTAATGCTCTATTGAACTTTTCTTGGCAGACCTCTCGAACACATGCCTCATGATACCTTCAGTCCTGATCAGGAAAGCCAATCTTACTGACATCTTCTTGGTGAATACGAATATTTCTTTTAACAGTTGCTTAGGTCTTGTACCTTCCTCCTACCATACTCTCATGATACCCCAAGAAAGGGTTAATGTGAATACTTTAACATCTATTCCTCTAGGTATAGGTGTCAACGCTCTGTTAAAGTAGCAGACCGAAGCAGAAACTCCCCTGAGTTGACATGCAGAGAAAACAGACCTGGGATACCACCCTTGTAGCAAGACCATAAATCATGTAATAGGCCAATCTAATTGCTGACAGGCCACTCACAATAACATTAACCAGTACCACCCCACAGAACCAGATGCTGTAGCTGTGCTTAAAGAGAAAACGGCAGTAACCTCAGCTCCTGAAGTACCGCTGCTATAGAACTACGTAAAACGACTAATGAGGAAGTTCGTATATATATCCACTGATAACATGCGCGGAGAAAAGCAAAGTTCATCAGAAAGAACTATACATTTTAACAAGAAAGTGATGGCTCCCGAGCAGGAAAGTATGGCAAATTTTTTTAAAGACTGCAGCTAGAGAGGGAAGCACTGGTCTTAAATACTGGGAGAGCTGAGCGAGTGGCATTAATAAAACATGAGGGAGGAGGGGAAAAATGCTTCTAGGGACTGTTGTTACAGTTACTGCTGCTGCAGACAGCCTCAAAGTACTGAAATATAGAAAGTTTTTCTGCTTAGAATTGATTTTCAGATTCTTCTGCAGTTAAGAACTTCAGAGAACTGGGCTTTCTTCCTTCCACTTGACAAAGTGAGATGTCTTTTACCCTTTCAATACCAAATGCTTTTAGTCATTTACCCAAATTATCTTCAATAAATCTATCCAGAATTCTCTCTGCTAGGTTTTCTTTGGCCTTGCAGCCAATCAACAGAGGGTGTGAAAGAGCTGAGGACGCTTCCAGAAGGGCCCTTAAAATAAACATGAAAAAATCTTACTTCTACCATGAGCCAAATCTCCACCAGAGAAAAGAACCGTAACACATTCCCAAACCTATTTAGTGCAGTGTGCAATCCTGCCATTGGTTTCAATTGTCTTCTTACCGTTTGTTGGTGGTATGTATGGCCTACAAATGGTACAGTCAAAACCCATATCAGCTATGTTTTCCACTTCCTCCTCTGTGTTTAAGTTCTGACAGATTGCATGCATCCATCTAGAAATTAAGTGGGGGAAAAAATACAATTTAAAGGAAATATGTGGTGTTTTAGGAGACCCAAATATCAGTAAATGGTCCAAGTAAATGTGAAATACTTGTTTAGTTTAAATTCTTTTAGGGAGAAATGATGAATCAGGTTCTCCATATACAGCATTCCCCTACGGTGGTGTGTGTTCCATACTGTATATACAGCATCAGATTACCTATTTCCCTTCACAGGAAGGAAATTTCTATAAAACGATGTCATGGAAGCATATATGTCTCAGTATTATAATTTTCTCCCTATATTGCAATCATTTTAACTACTTACTTATCATAGAATGTAATCTAGATTTAGCCTCACAACAATAGTCTTGTGAGGTAAATTAGTTTTATTGTTACAGAGAGGGAAAATGAGGCACAGAGTGATTAATTAATTTGCCCAGAGTCGTATAATTTAGTCTGTGGTACAACTAGGAATGAACTAATACGAGACTTGAGACTCAATCCAGTGCTCTTTACCACAAGACCATTCCCTTTATCTTTACACTTTTACATTAGGGGAAAAAAACTAAAATAAGCCTTAAACAGGAAAAACCTGTAAAATATTAGAAATTCTTACCGATCACATTGTCTACACTGAATTATAAGCTCTTCATCCCTGTAAGTGCGATAGCAGATTGGGCAGGTAGACAAACTTGCGCAGGGAGCACACTGTGTGTAATTATTTTGCCATTCACATCTTAAACCTGGAGAAGTTGCTCCACAGTGTCTGCACCAAACACACCTGCAGAACAGACAAAATTGTCTATTACTTTCAGTTCACAGGAAGATTATTTTGTGGCTTTAAAACCCTCCTACTTAGAACTGGGTAAGTAATTAAGTCTTAGTTCACTAACCACTTCGGGGTGGGGGAGGAGAGGAAAACTCAGGTCAAACAATAGTATAATTGAACAAAAATGTGTTATTTAGATTTCGAAAATTACCAACGTTTTTTATACTTTTTAAAGAAAGTTCCTAAGAAAGAGGTCCTTTCAATCTGCAAAAACAGGCAGATGGGTGTTTGTAACAGCTCAACAGGTCAAAGGAGTTCCTGCTTCCAGTTGCCATTCACTTGGAGATACGGAGACTTAACCATTTGAGAGGTCTATTCTGTGTTTCACCCAAGTAACATGAATGGTTTTCAGAGGGTTTTATTTTGAGAATGATTTGTTGAAGTGCCCATTCATTTTTCCAACTGAATGTTGGAATGAACATTCCAATGAACGTAAATTGGATTTTTTTTTGGCTAAGAGTTTCAAAAGAAAAATTTTGTCCATTTCTACTTACTTGGTTTTTGGCATGAAGAAACAGTATTAAGAGGAGATAACAGTTTCCCTACTAAATTGATAATGGAATGAAACAATTCAAAAGTATTTTGTTTCCTTTGTTTAATACACCTGACAAATGCAATTAAAACATTATTACAGTTCAATTGACATTGCAAATATGAAGTGACAAAAAGAAACAAAAGAGGCCAGCAGTCAATATTTCTGACCCCAGAACCAAACACACCATTTGCACTTCCAGCCTCCCTTTGGAACGGTCTGCAGGGGTGGATCTAAGCAGTACGTGTGGTAGCTGATGTCGCAGTCATCACAGAGAAGCAGTCTTCCTGGATCTGTCGCCTTCCCACAGGCTTCACACACTGTGCACTCCAGGCACCTCCAACCTTTGCTAAGCACCACTTTGGTAATCTGCAAATGGCAAGGTGAAAATTATTTGAAAATTGCTCTATGAAGTGTGATTGTTGTATAAATTAAGGTCTGGCTAGTGCAGCACAGGATGCTCTTTCGTGCACAGTATCCACATCACAAGTAACTGTTTATCAATTAGACATTCTGAAGCTTCAATAAATGGGAATGGATTAAACAGAAAGGAACTGTAATTACTGATAGCTGATACTGTTCCAGAATACAATTTCTTCAGATAAACTAGCATACCAGAGAATATATACTGCACTGCATCTACATATAGGACAGTTTACTCCTTATAGGAGTAGCTGGTTCTGTAGGGAAGAAGAACACATGGCTGGTTTTTTTTTTCAGCTATGTAGTAAAGCCAGGATTCAGGTCACTACAAATCCTGTATCTTTCCTAAATTACCTGCGAGAACCAGTGCTGCGGTTTTAGTCATCTGAGGCAAATAACTATTATTGTAATTAATATATAATGTAAGAGTAGTATATAAACGCAAAGCCAAATTATAGTTGTATGAAATACACATATTTAGTAAAGTACATTTAAAACAAAGTTTTGTGACATTTTTTAAAAAATCCCACTTTTACATAGATGTACTTATGTAATAAAGAGTGTATGGTGTATATATTGCAGTAAATAGCTTATTATGTGCTTGCTAAGTCATCTCAAACCATTCAAATTTAATTTTCACACATTCTCTCCTAGACTAATGAATGTAAAATGTATTAATTAACCACTCCAACTGCTGTCAATTTTGACAGCCAACAGACAAATTGGATCAAGTAAACCTTATATCCCTAGTAAATGAAGATACATTAAAATTTTTTTCTTTGTTTTTAATTCTGCTTCTATTTAGGTTTTAAGCTTATATCTCAAACTGTTATTTTAACCAACTGCTGGATAATCAGTGCTATTTATGGTTGCGAAATTACAAAAAGGTTAATTTCTCTTGAGGCAATACATACTATAAAATGACATTTAATTAAAGTCTTTCACAAGTCGCATACAAATAATGGTCACATTAGCTGATGAACATCTAACAAGTTAATGACTCCCCTAATTACCACAAAACCAAAGGCAGCATAGTGCTATTAAAACACAATATGAAAAAAGTGTAATCAAGTAATTTTTTTATGTAACAAAAGCACTCACCTTAATACTGACACAGTATGGATGGTAACACTGACCACATTGAGAACAGGCAAGCAACCTGCCCTCAGCACCTTGGCCAAAACTCCCACAAACTACGCACATATCCTGAAATGACAGAAAAAAGCAGATTTTCAACACATGCCAGACACTAAATTCTGAAAACATGTAACTGTAAAGTCCAACTAGCTTGCTGTATAATTTAACTCCTAACAAGGACATTCATTTACTCTTTTCTAATTAAAAGCAGAGAAACAAAATGAAAGCATAATAACTATTATCCTAACCTGATGGAGAGTGAACTTGTCACTGTTAGAAAAGAGGACAACTGTATTATGCATCGAGTTTTCTTCCTCATCTTTGTTAGATGAAATATCCATAGTTGTGACCTATTAAAAAAACCACACCACATAAATAGCAAGCACAACACATCTTCTAAGACATGAGAGAAGATGAAACTTATTTTCTAAATGTGTTAATTTTTTAATAGTACCAGAGAATACAAGCTTTGCAAATATTTATTCATACAGTATGAACTTTCATAAAAAGCTACCTTCATCAGAAATTACTATATTAATTCACATTTTCACATCAGTGCAAGCATCATCACTATTTCAGTTTTACAGACACATTCTCTTCCTCTCCTTTGTTGCCCTTTACACATTACCCCATTGCACTTTAAAATGGAAATTGAAGGAAAAAGGTAGTCTAAAACAAACAAACAAAAAATCACTAAGTAGACTGTGACCAGTCATGCTGTGACCAACATATAAACACTGAAGTTCTTCTCATCAAAAAGTTAATTGCAGCAACATACTTTTGAGTATTAATTCAAAGAGCAATTGCAGAAATGGAATTTGTCCCGTATTGCCTAAAAAGTGGTTTAGCTAATGTTTCAAGTATGTTAGAGGAACAAGCAAGAGTTCTAAAGTTTCTAGAGTTAAGATACTCTCTGTAAGCAGTTTCTTTATGAGGCTTATCTATCTTGCCCATAAAAACTTGAACCGAACTTGAAACGGCTGTTTTGATCTCAATCCATAAGCTCTTACGGCAGTCAGTCGTTCTCCTTTTGATCAAGCGATTGTTACTCCAACCTGCCCTTTATTAATTCAGTGTATACGTGTACATATAGCATCTCAGGAAGAAAACGAAGAAAAAGACTTTGTTTTCCGACTTTCATGCAAATCTTGACATGCAGAATTTGCTATCCATGAATTTAAATTAACAGGCCTAACTATTTACTCTCTGAACCAGTAGCAGCCATGGAAGTTTGGAAGGTAAGAGCACACAGTTCTATATAAAAGAACAAATGCATGATAGGGAAATGTAACTTTGTTTTACCAGCTGTTTTAATTTTATAAATGTGGATTATTTTAAATACCGTTTAAGTCTTACACAGTTAGTTTTGTTTAAATAGTAATTTAAATATTTTACAAATCCAAACATCACTCTAGAGACAAATGTAAATACCGTTACAACAGCTACAGGAATCCTTCTGATACACTGTTGCTGAAAATCAGTGTTTACTGAGAAACAGCTAAAAAGGGAGTATATTGCTATTTAATTACTGTATGGTTGAGAGCACTGCAGCTGTAACTAACTAATTAACCAAAAAACACCCAAAACACCTCTTGATACGTTGACGGAGAGCTTTTTGCTCGCATGTATTTCCACAGGTTCCACTAAGTCCTTGGAGCAGAATTTGAAGGATTGAATCACTGCAATTTTGATGCTTGCTTAATGCCAGCCAAGACCCAGCTTGGGTTAACCTGTAGCCGCCTTCTTCCCTACTCCCAAGATATACCAAGATATTTCCAAATTTGTGTGGTTGTCCACTGGCCATGATCCCATGCTGAGCAAGAACCAGTTTGCGCAAAGGGGCTGAAAATACTCCCATTTCAAACACTGATCTGGCACAAGGCTGGTCTCTTGGTATTGCTACCTTCATCTAGTCTATCACAAGACAGCCACAATCTCTGCTCTAGAACTCTGAAGCTGCCATTTACTTGACGAGTCACAGGATCAAATTTCTGTAGGAAATTGTGGAGAGTGATGTCCATTTTGTATTTATAGCAATTTACCTAACTCGATATCCTCTGTTCAGCTACAAAAATTTTTAAGAGTTTGTTCTATAAGACCCAGCTTCCCTTGAAGTACAAATTTGTGCTTTGTAACACAGAATCATAGAATCATAGAGTAGTCTGGGCTGGAAGGGACCTTTAAAGGTCATCTAGTCCAACCCCCCTGCCGTGGACAAGGGACATCTTCAACCAGATCAGGTTGCTCAGAGCCCCGTCCAACCTGACCTTGAATGTTGCCAAGGATGAGGCATCTACCACCTCTCTGGGCAACTTGCTCCAGTGTTTCACCACCCTCATCGTAAAGAGTTTCTTCCTTATGTCCAACCTAAATCTACCCTCTCTTAGTTTAAAACCATTACACTCCTTGTTCTGTCGCTACAAGCCCTACTAAAAAGTCTGTCCCCATCTTTCTTATACGGCCCCTTTAAGTACTGAAAGGCTGCAATAAGGTCTCCCTGAAGCCCTCTCTTCTCCAGGCTAAACAACTCCAACTCTCAGCCTTTCCTCACAGGAGAGGTGTTCTGCCCCCTGATCATTTTTATAGCCCTCCTCTGGACACGCTCCAACAGGTCCATGTCCTTCCTGTACTGAGGATGAGATAATTCTGTGAATGCCTCCAATTCAATAAGGTACCTATGGCTAGCTTGACCTACATGTTTAAAATTACATATTTGCTCTCAAATCTTGACCATCCAAAGCTTTAAAAGGGAACAATGATAGAGGTGTTTGCTCCTTTCGCAGATCACAAATACCAGAGTATTCCAAGAAATTATTATATAGGCAGCAAGTGGCACAATGCTGTATAAACTCAAACAGATTGTATGTAAGAACACAAAAAAGCAGCTCTAAAGAGAGTCTGAGGAATTACTTCATAAAGACATAAAAATGAGTAAGTGCTTCTCTGAACATGAGGAACAGGATGCCTCTCAAAATCTGCACGGCTGACTGATAATCAAACTTTAAAAGGAGTGTTCAAAGAAGCCAAGTCCATAGCAGGAAAAAAAACTATGCATTTTTTGCAGTCCAGATTTCCAACAGTTTTTCATACCAAAATCCCTCTTCTTACATGGAGCAGACCAGGACTGTGTAAGATCTAAGAGTTTTAAAAGGACTTCAAGTATGAAATAGCTTAGCTATCAATTGCAGTGAGCAATAACTTGCTTAGAATCACCTCAGTGATGTAGGAATGGGAGGTGGCAAATGTAACTACCATTTTCTCAAAGGTTTCTGGGGGGAAGTTGGGTAGCGTACAGAATATCTCACATTTGATCATAACAGAGAACTTGCAGACACATTGATATATATTATATTTTGTCAAAGAGTCAAGGAAGCTTTAATTATGGTAAATCAGCATCTATCAGAGCTCTCTGAAGGAGTCTACAAGCCTGGGGACAGGGAAATCTGACATAACTTCCTTAACAAATTCTTTTGGCAAAGTCCTTCACCAATGCTCCTTAAAAAAAGGTAAACTGACACAGAATTAGAGGCATGGTCCCTATATTGACACAAGACATGAAATAAAGAGTAGAATAAATTATCAGTTTTCTATGTGGGAGAATAACACTAGTGGAAATCTGATAGGGATGTCTGCTAACAGACTGTTCAACACACTCGTGTGCAATCTGAAAAATCAAGCAAGGAGCAAGGTGACAAAGCTTGCCAACAGTATTGAGATATTCAGAGTAATAAAAACCGAAAGACAGCTGTGCACGAGAACTTCATAAAGCTGAGTGCTGGGCTACAAAAAGGCAGATAAAAGTCCAAAAAGTAAAAAAATGAACATGACAAAACAACTGACAAGTATGATCAAAAATATGGAATAGCTTCCATACAAGGAACAACTCAAAATACTGGGATTCTCCAGACTAGCAATGAAAGAGTGGAAGGAGAAGGAGGAGAAATGATGGAGATCTATAGAAACTGAGTAGCACGGATGGAGGAGGTGAACAGAAAACAACTCTCCACTGTCTCTTCTGTAAGAGCACTAAGGAGCAGGCAATGAAACCAGCAGGCAGCAATTTAAAACAGCAGGCTGATGAGCTGTAGAACTAAAAAAGGTTAACGTGGTTTCCAAAAGCTTTTAGAAGTGAAAAACAAATTCATGAAAGAAAGCTCCAACACAGGCTGCCCAAGACAAAGATACCACCTCCTGTTCAGCAAGTCCCCAAGGCACGAACTGTTGAAGTGTCTCCTTCTCTAAGCCTCTTCTGTTTCTGCACTCTTCCCCCAGCACTCACTTTTGGTTCCCTGGGGTAGAACAACCTCTGGTCTGATCTGCTACAGCTGCTGTTACATTCTTATGTGCAAGCCTTGCTCTCTCCCCTTCTGTGGTGTTCCAGTGAGCGCTGCCTTTACCTAGCGTGTTTTCCACCCAAGGAAATGGAAGAAGTAGTCTAAGACTCCCAACAGTTGTCCCTTTAAGTAGCAAGAGCAGCATAAAATTGCTTCAGGTCCATTAAGCTACAGTGCTCTAGTTCTTCATCACAAACACTTGGTAATAGTCATACTTTATCAAATACCTCTGCTTTTTAGTGCTCTTTGGTTTTATGCAGTTTTTTAATACAAGAATTATAGCTGAATAAAATTATGTTACATTAACAGACTGCAATATGACTTAAAAATAAATGTTCTTACCCCTGGAATGACTACAGTCCCAACTCCATTTTTCAGTTTTGATCTACCTCTGCCACCTCTTCCTGAAAGACCTGCACCACGTGGCCTCCGCTTCCCTGGGAATCCTGATCCACGGCCCTATTCAATATAAGATAACAATTTAAATGCAACCTGAAGTTCTTTTATTACAGGGGATTCAAACTTGTTCAATGCATCTAGGGAAAAACATAAGTAAAAAACCACCCTATGATTTCAAGTGAATATGAGCACACTAGGCCATAGTCATTAAGTCACTGCATAAATCACTGTGAAATACCTTTAGCTACTTACATGACATAATATGATCACCTTTATCACCAGTGAAAAAGCAGCCAAAACCAGAAATGTTTATTTTCTGCTCAGGAATAACTGGAAATACGGAAATGTAATTTTTTTCTACAGTTGTGAAGTATCCAAAATAAATATCCTCTATTCTATGATTCGTCTTTTCTTTTTAAACAGTCAGCTCAGACGGTCATGGGACTTCTGAATAGGGTCTGGACACTTGATTACTTGCAATCATAGATGCTTTTCTTACGCTATGAATAATCAAGTGAACACTGGAATTTATTAGGACCCAATCCTGCTCCCAAAGCGAAGCAGGAGCTGGCTTCCACCAAACTCTCTTAATTCAGCAGATGCAGAGAGAGCATTTTATATTCACTGTATCAATTACACTCAGATCAACACTTCCCATAATATGATGCTTTTCTTACAAAATATCCACTTATTTTTAGACAGCTTCTTTTTCCCCCTTCCTTATTTTAGATGCAGACGTACAGTTGCAGTAGTGTGTGCTCTGGAGTATTCACAGGATGTTCAACTACAATTAACTGTGGAAAAGCAAGTATGTTTTTAATAATAATTACCTGGTATTAATACTGTGATTTAGTTTGAATTTCATGATTTTTTTTTTAAAATTTCAAAATGAACTAAACACAAAGAGATCCCTAATCCTCCTTAATATTTTTCCAGATAGAAAAAGAACGTATTGACAATGTCCCTCATTTCTGGCTGGTATGTGAGACACCTTTACAACATGTTTCAGAGCCTCTGAGCTGTTAAATCACGATAATTATGGTATCAAATAAGCACCTTTCCCACTATGAAATAAGCAATGAGATTATTTATTGCATTTCAAATTTGTGAAAAATCTCGGCTCCTCATACAGCCTGACTCCATCCACAAAGTATCTAGATACGGTGTCTGTATCCAAACGGTTGCTGGAATCTACTTTTAATACCAAGACAGAACATTTGCTCAATAAAACAATGTTGACGGAACCACAAAGCTCCTTGGGGACGGTGTCGCCAACAGACATGAACAGTCTCTATTGAGGGAGACAGGAGTTCCCTGGATGGAAAGCAGCACTATGGGCTCAATATTACCAACAGTATTTTTCAAATATGCCAACTCCTGTTTCAGAGAAGATATAGAACTTTATGGTCATAATTAAAGGGAGAATCCAAGCATCCCAATGTTGAAATTTTATTAACATCCATCCATTAATGGAAAGAGAAATTAAATCAACTTACTCTTACCCAACGAGATAATGTAACGCAATGCTATTTTAGGAAGTGAAAGGAAGGATGATACTGATGGCTGAAGTATTTATATGTGCTAAGGTGAAACAAAAAATGTGGCCCTTACATATATAAGGAGTTAATACATATGCACACACAGGACATACAAGCGTCAGTTTTTTAAGATGTAAACTCTTCTGGTATGTTTCTTATTTTGTCTGTTTCAGACTAGGTATCAGTATTGTTATTTTCACACAACTAGTAAGAGGAATAAGCACATACTTGTATCAATGTTAATGCTGAATATTAAGCTGAAAATTAATGCTTGAAGCAGCAAAAGCTAAGCTAATGTCAAATTAAAATAAAATTAGCATGAAAGTTAAAGTGAGATGAAAATAAATCATTGGGAAGCTATAGCTATTTGTCAGAGTTTCATCATTTAGCTTTTTTGCCTTTATTTAAAAATAATAATTCCACTTAGTTTCTTCAGGTGTTTTTAATGGTAAACATCACTGTGGATACCAGCTTTGGTCCATCTAATCAGGTAGGAAAGCTGTTATTTATTCCCCCATAAGCTAAAAACGATGTCACTTTGAATCCACTCCGAAAGATTTCTCCACAGCAACAAATTCAGGCCACCCTTCAGATCTCTGCTCCTTTCTGTGCCTGGCTTACCTTACTGCCAGTCTTAAGGACATTTTCCTTCTCAGGTAATTTATTTTGACAGCTACATATAGCCAACCACAAAAAGTGAAGTACTAAACACACAGAAAAAATTGGTAATACAAGCTATTCTTTGCCACTGAAAATCAGGGCAATGCCAT
Organism: Fulmarus glacialis; assembly: GCF_000690835.1. Taxonomy (NCBI): domain Eukaryota; kingdom Metazoa; phylum Chordata; class Aves; order Procellariiformes; family Procellariidae; genus Fulmarus; species Fulmarus glacialis. The sequence goes on along the minus strand of NW_009195866.1, from coordinate 47,209 downwards.
CATACTGTGCACTCTGGAAAGCATAAATTTTTTAACCTGAAAGCTCCAGAGTTTCAGTAAGTTTTAAAGGCCTTAAACAGTAATACAGTGGAAGATTAATTCAGTTGTAAGATACAGAATTTCATCACTAGTCTCTACAGCAGAAAAATAGCAATGGATACATGAAAATAAATTCAAATTATTTACCACTTTGATGCTCCAAATGGCACTGCCAGGAAGCTGTCTGGATTTAAAAATGTCCCGACCTTCTGAAATGTCTGGGGACCAGGAAGGTGGGCTGACTGTATTATTGGTACTCCAAGCCCCCTAGGATATGGTAGGTGAGAAAATAGATGTATAAAACTTCGCAACATAAAAAAAAAAAAAAAAAGAAAAAAAAAGAAAAAAAAAGGAAAAAGCAAGCAACAAAAAAAAATCTGAAAAGCAAAGCACATGCAGGCATAGGCATTTCGACGTTAAGTAGTTAATTAGTTCACTGAGTGAGAGGAAGGCGGGAAATTTTTAGGTTCTCATTGAAACATACACTAAAACAAATATTAACCTCAAACTGGTGGTTAAGTACAACAAAATGAGTTTTATAAACACAGCATAATACAAATTGAAAGCAAGCAATCGTATATCCCTAAATTTTATTGCATCAAACGGAGACAACAGTTGGAGATGGTAACATCCTCTTTTACACCTCAAATCACATTTTGAAAGAACAGATGGCCTTAGTTGACTTTTGAGTCTTAACTACTGACAATCACAACAACTAGTCTGAGAAGCACGTGAAACAAAAGGAATATAAATAAACTATTAAAAAAAAGAAAAGGAAAGAAAAACAGCCATGGTAATTAACAAAGTACCTCTTTCCTGCAAGTTTGCCACAAATAAGCCATTATAAAACCCCACTACTAAGGTTTTTTCACCCCAGTGTTCTCATGTTACGCTGTGGTATCAAATTTTAATACGTTATTATATACATGTAATAACATACATCCATATGGTGTACCTACAAATTCTTCTTAACCAATTGATTATTGTCCCTATTTATATAGTTCCCATCATGGTGAGATATTGTATAACTCTGTCACAAGAAGTATGGCAAAACAAGACGACAGTGCTAAGATGGACAAGGGAAAAAAAAACGCTTAAGTTCCTCATACACATTAAAATCTGTGGAAGACTTCATCGAACCCTGACTAAAGACAGCAGGAGATAGCCATCAAAATAACTAACTTCATTCTAAATTTACAAATTAGAATACTTAAAGGATAATACATTTTCCTAATTCTAAGTTTGTGAGAGTAAGAAATAATGAATACCAAGATAAGAAGTAACAGAGGTGAAAAGTATAGGTTTACCTTCTCGAGAATGACATTCAGCAGTAGAATCACACGGATGATACGGAATAACCTCATGCATACTAATAGTCCCAACTACTCACACATGCATAACTGCTCACACAGGCAAGCCCAAACACATTTACGCCTTTGAATACTGGTCTATACAATAATAACGATTAAGAAAAATGAGACAGCTTTGCAAAATGTGGTTTTTTTTCCTGAAATTAAATGCTCTCCATCAAGAATATGTGGGAAACAGTTTCTTTGGAATCAACAACTCATCAAAACATATATTCATCTCAGACTGTAAATAAGTATTTTGCTAACAGCTGCACTGACTGAAAATAGGGCTACCCCTCAACTGATTTCAGGCCAGAAGGATCACGGGCAAGACCTCCCTAATCCATGTAAGGCACAGCCAGGTTAGCTCAATCTGCTGATGAAGGTGAGTATGAGTCAACATCTCGCTTACCCTCGAGCAGATGAGGAAAAGCTCATATGACACTTTCTGCTTGCAGAGCTGGGTAGACAGTAACCTACTGTTGCTCAGATAGCTCAGTATTCAAAGGGCACAATAGATCCAAAAGAAAAAGTTTGTCAGTGACCTAAAAGCCTAATTACGCATAACAGTTGCATTTTAAAAACACCAACATCATCCAAGTGGTATAACCCACAGTGTGGACACAGTGATATTCAGTATAAATCTGCTTTCTAGAAGTTTAGCTATGCCTGCATGGGAAAGGGAATATGGAAAATACAGCACTGGAAAAAAAAAAAAACAAAAAACCAAAACAACAAAAACAACCCACAAACAAACAAAACCCCCCAAAAAAACCCCACCAATTTTGTTCACACAAGGGGATACTTAGACACACAACCTACAAACTGCTTAGTGGTCAGAAGATTTTCTCTGTGTTTCAATTTCCCATCATTGTCCTCCCTCTGCCAAGGTGCTTCCAAAAAATACTCCAGCTGAACTGCTAGTGCCAGCAACTGCCCACCTGCCCTTGGGTTAAATGAGTATGTTTGATTAAACAGTTTACACTGCAGGATTTTGCTAACCCTGGTTTTTGCCTGACTTCAGTTAGATGGTCATCACGCAGACAACTCGGCAGATCAAAAGGATCAACAACCTCTAACAGGGGAATAGTGTTGAGCAGAAACCTTCTGCACCTGCAAACCTAGAGATGGACGGGCGTCCTTGTTCACATCCAGGACATAAGGGCATAATATTCATGACATAACATGGGCACAACCACACCACGTCAGAAACAGGAAGAAAGAAAGCAAGCAAACTTCCACAGAAACGGAGTTTGATACACCTGCCCAAACACATTCCTAGGGTGACTCCTCTGAAACACACATCACACTCTACCTGTGCTGAACCACCCTGGGCTCCCGGTGTGGTCCGCAAAAGGAAAAAGGTGCTTGCAGAAGGCAACTCACCGCATGGGATGGAAGGTGTCAGATTAGTCTCACCCTACATGCCCCTACTTCTCTCCAGCGACTCTAATGGGAACCTCAAGGTGACTACAGCAGATCTTTAATGCTGCAGATATCTGCGGTTGGGTGAATCCCACTCCTCGAGCCCTCAGCAACTTCCACCAGGCAGAAATGGCAAGACTGAAGTCTGATGTTGTTATATAAGAGCACTGCAGTTTATTAATCAGTTCTCTGTCAAAATCTCATGTTTTTACTAAGCACTGTCACACTAGTTAGCAACTACATCAGCAGGTTTGTGGCAATAGGAAATTTAACTTTACTATGGTAGCCATATTTGTAATACCAAAGAATGTTCCGTTTTAGCAGGATAAAGTTAAATCTATCATTGAAATTTAGTTACAACTTCCCTATATTTCTAAAATTCATAATGCATAGCAAGTAACTGTTCTTAAAAATCTGTATAGCAACACAAAGAAAATCTATGTATCATAGAAACAACCTTTACATCAATCTATAAGGGAGGCAACAAGCTGGCTAAGGGTCAACCTTATCTCAACCACACTGAAAATAATTAACAACTAAAACTACCTACTCTTATTTGGGACATACAAAATTATTTTCCTTTTAAGAAGATCACCTCTCCAGTGATTAAGTATATTCAAATGATTAAAAAGCTAATAGAATATTAAATCTGAATATGAAATATTCGGTCTTGCAAAACAAAATGAATTGTCTATGATTCATAAACCATATTGTTAAGAATTAAATTGGAAATTTAATCCAAGTTTTATTATAGATCAGAAACATTTGAATTCTTGGTCAGATAAACTTAATTAAAAACATACACTTTCACGATACTACGAACAAATGAATTGCATCAAAGAGATGCATTAATTATATTTTGGCTTTTAATTAATGCCTATTACCACACAACACTGAAGAGAAAGTTCTATTCAGTTCATTTACATCAGAACCACGGCAATAATTATGTACTGTGACAGAAACAGGAAGTTCTAATTCTCCATCATATTCTTGAGTCCTTGAAATTGAACAACACAGCTGCAAGTAAATTATAACAAAAGGAAACCCAATGTCAGCAAGGGTCAGGAGATCTCACTAAATTACCACTGACTGTGTTTAGCTGCTTAATGCTTTATGAAATCTACTGCAATCACAAATGCACAAACCTGGATTTGCATTTTAATATTTGATGTAATTTTAGGGTTGTGAACAAAATTTAATCTGTTCAAAATATAGCTCCCCTCATAAAAAAACCCATAAAAACCGCAAAAACCCCTAATCCTTGGAAAAGGCCCTTTTTGTTCTTTTTTTTTTTTCTGTATCTTTTTCAACAACATACTTAGTGGTACCATGTAATTGAAGACAGCAAAAAAGCCGTAATACCCAAGAATGGACATACACCCGAACCCATCACTGAAAAAATGTGTCATTTTAGAAAAATCAGTGTCATTTTAGAAAAACCTCTTACAGCACCTAAAAATATGTAGTGAGCTGAATAACAGTGATCACTGATATCTTCCTGATGAAAATTAAATACCTCTAATCACAGTATTTTCCATGGAACGCATTCTAAAATAATACTTACGATAAAACAAAAACAGTAGTGGGTTATTATTTTCTATTCAATACTGTTCTACAGACCATTCTCACCTCTTTGCCTACCAGTCTTACAATGCCACATATGTTGTAATGCCCTCCATTTACTGGCTTCATATTACGCACAGCACACAGTGCTGTTGCAAAAATAACTATTTCAAATTTGTTCAATTTGATATACCCAATATATATATATTTGATATACCCAAAAGTATACCTCCACAGAAAAAAATACCCATTTTCCTTATGAAGATTTCTTTCAAACTAGATGTATGCCAGATTAGTCATTAATAAACTTACATGATAACTTCTTTTAAGACTACTACTTCAGAAAAAAGAAATACGAAAAAGATCAAAGAGAGGTCCTGCCCCCGGCATAAATTTGCAGTTTGTAGGCAAGGGTGGAGAATCTGCATATTCCATGGAGAAGACACTATACAGACACAACTCTGAAGACAGCACTGTAAAAACTTTATCACGCTGGCAGCTACTAGCGAGTATCTCTGATCTACGAACAACTAGATTTTGGATATATGTAAAAACCAATTTGGCTCCATTATGGAGTAGGATAACAGAAACAGAATAGAGCCAGCCCATGGACCAAAACCCATGCGAAGTCAAGTGAAATGCTAAGCCTGGCAGATAGAGGGTCCTCTCACTGGGCTGGATGCAGATTTAAAGCTTACCTGTAGCTGAAGGTATGGATAATATGCTATCCTAACAAACACTGTTAGTAGAAGTGCACCTTACTGATAGGAGTTCTTATGCTGACACAGAAAAAACACATTCTCTGAAGTGGAATAAGCTTGTACCAGCAAAAGCAATTCTTATCAGTGTAACTGTACCTACATATTGATTTATACATAGCTTCCCTTTTGTTTAGAAGATGGATTTTCTCCTGTTGTTTCTAACCAAAGTAGTGATGCCTGCAAAAATGCTAGGGGGGAGAGGGGTGGTGATGACAGCAATACTGATAGTGCAGCCCTGGAAGGGACTCATGAAGCCTTTATAAGCAGAATATTGTCTTCATGGTTTGTGAGATGGGGTTTAGTTCTTTCAAAATAGAAATGATGTAGCGGTGCTGCAGACATACCACTAAAGCCTATTACAAATGCAAACTACTAAGATCCAATACAGGAAATCACTTCAGATTGTGCCTAACTTTGTATTCAATAGTGAAACTGATATTCAAATATATTTTATTAGCAATTTTATTAATAGATTTTGAAGAAAGGGATAATCATTCTACTGCCCAGCACAATACATTAAATTCAATGAAAACAAATCCAAATCAGAAACTGTTCCTTTACATGGATTCCCCTGACCCAGTGAAGCATGTGTCTTACAAAATTGAGGAGCAATATATTCAGGATCCAGAGAATTTTTTTTCCTTTTCTTCTTCCTATGAAGTTCCATAAACCCATTGCAACGGATTTTTTTTTTTTTTTTTAAAACAGGACCAGGACATTCCAACAAGGTAAACTACATATTAGAAGATTTAAATCTTCTAGGCGAAAGTGAAGAATATTGCCATCTGTGAAAACTGGCTAATGCTGGCTTCTCTTCGGGGTCCACAGAGTAATTAAACTCTTTATGAAGTATCTGTTTTAAACCTGTGCAGTCCTGGACAAGCAACTAGTTCTGCAATGGCAGTTCCTTTGTGCAACAAAAGAAAGCAGCTGTGGAGCCAATGTTAGCTTCACCAAGTACAGGAGCCACAACCTCTTAATCAATAAAAATAACCCAATCCCATTTGTGTAACTTTCCTCTCTCACCTCACTGCCCTCTAAGACATGCTGCTAAGAACTCATCCAGCTGCAAGGTAACATTTGTATCGCATAACCTAGGTCCTGACACAAAGCGACACAACAGCATTATGTGTTATTTTTTAAACAGAAAGCAGCAGACCTCAAGCCCCTAAAATTAACCTGCTTTTGAGAAGGCAAAATTCCTCTTTAGTGACACCCAGAGAAGAACCACACATGACCTGTTTTATTCCGAACTGCTTTACCTATAACTTCATAGAAGCATTTTTTCCTCCAGAATTGTTTTCCCCACTTTTTACTTGTTTTGGATCAATGTGATCGTCTTCGGACAGACAAGCACTGAAACACTGTGCTAGGCTAAAATGTTTTAAATTAAGTTTATGTCCCTTCTTCAGTGGTGAGGGCACACTTGGCACGGAAAATAAGACGTAATGGCAGAAAGCAGCACTTTTCTCAGCTGCCAACACCTGCCCAATATGATGCGTTCCCTAAGCCAGAATTGGAAGAAAACATCCATTTTGAAATGCCTGTAGAGTATGACACAAAGAAACAAAAGGTCTTAATTCTTTGGGTTTATACCTGGTGAAAACCTGCTTACTTGCCTTCAAACCTGCCCCAAAGAATCGTCATGTAACAGCAAACCAAACCAGACCCTGGCACACCTAAGTGTCTGGAGAGCACTGACGGCAGGCAAGAGAGAGCATCAGAAGGGAGATTACGGTTACAGCTACGAGGCTTCTTCTTTCTTTTGCCAATTTGTGAATCAGTTTCTAAAATCATACATAATGAGTTAATTATAAAGAAAGTCATATATAGGGCTGCTGGCACAAATATGAGAAAAATGTAGCACTTTTTCTCCGGAGAACTGCAACAAATATTAACAAAAAAAATCACAAGTGCACTTTTTAAGATGACATAAATTGAGAACAATTAGATAAAAATGCAAGGTGTTCTTTGACAATCAAATCTATTCAGAGGTTTCTGCTCCTATCCACAACTCTCAGTTTGGAAAAGTACAAAATTCTTTAAAAAACCTGAATGTTTACAGCAAAAATAGTAATTAAAAAAAAAAAACAAAACCAAACCTAAACCAATTTCTGTGTGCAATCCAAAGGCTGAAACATTTAAACAGGTGCTTTACCCGTTGTGGATTTGTCTAATTACATCTTGCTCAAAAGGAAAGCAGCTACCTGTAACTTATCTATTCTGCTACAGGCATTTACAGTTGGGGTCAGCCTTCATGTTTTCCTCAATGGGTTCTCTGGCGGTTAACTAATTTTATTACCAGTATCGTGGTGCTGGGTCCAATGCAGAGCAGATGCAAATTGCACAGAAAAATAAATAAAAGTCTTACTGGAACACAAAAGAAGACAAATAAACTTGCCCAACAGAACACCTGAATTCTTTTTAGATGCCTAAGAACTCCACCCCTTTTCAACTTGCATGATAAACTGAGAAAAGAAATTTAATTTTTAAGACAGTACAGAGTATTAAGAAAAATTTTGATACGTGCTTGTATATGAAGGTAAAAAAAGCCCCAGAGATACTCTAAAATCTTCCAAATTTTATTTCTTATATTATGTTTGATGCCTTTATTATATACTTTTAACTCTTTCAGAACACCATCTTACACCTTTTCTCAAGAACCAAGAATTTTGAGCCCTTAGGTAACATGTAAAAATGGAAAGAATTGTGCAATATATAAAAGGCTTTTTTAACACTAAGTTCAGAAAAGCATGAAATCATCAACTTAGAAGTCCCAAAAACTAAAAACAAATTGTGATGAGAATAGAAATGAAACATTAATTTGTCACTCTGACATACTTTATGTGTAGAATTTTGCAAACACAAAATAAATCCTACAGATTGATGAACCATTGATGAACCACAACTATGCGATTCAAGTAGAGAGCAAGATGTTGCAGAAGGCAATAGACTTGAGGATTCTTTTTGCCTACCTAATTTAAACCTAGTCAAACCACAATGATTTGTACCAGACAGTTCTTACGTGGTATTTGTTAATGTAACAAAACCATCAAATTATTTGCAACACTACTAAAAATACAACAAATTTTCTTTTATTTTGCTCTAAGCATGAGCTGAAAGAAACTTTAATTCTCACTAAAGAACCTTTATGATGTCTGGCCTTTCAATTATTTAACATGAAATTACTTTCTGGAAGAAATAAACTACACGTTCACTTAGGAGAATAAACGCATACTACATTCTAAAAGATAGGTGAATTTGATGCATTATACTGAAATTTGAACTATGTGCTTCATAAATATATAATGAAATACTCTACATGCTTACCTGTCTTGATCTGGGTCTTCCTGGAGAAAACTTGCGTTTGGTGATGGCTGGTTTTCCCATGCCAATTTTTGGAGTGACTGATATGTAAGTCGTTGGGAGAGCACTTCCAGCAGTGGAAGGCAATGGTGGGGGCTGACTCTGCTGTACATCTCGTGCAGAATGCAAGTCTAATGAAACATCTGGCGAGGAAGACACATTTGTCTTGTTTATACTAACTGATGGGGGAAGTGAGGGGTAAGTCTCAGCTGGTGATTTTATGGGTTTGTCTCCAACTGGTGAACTATTTGCAACACCTTCATTTGCAGAAGTAGTTTCTACTTCTAGAAGAGCTGGCGTTTCTGACTTTTCATGGGTTTCTCCTTTTTCTACATCTTTTTGCACTTTTATTATTTCCAGTTGTTGTTCTACAGGGATACAAACATCTCCTTTACTTTCAGTCTCCTGTATTTCTGGCGTCACAGTTATGGTCTCGGGTACTGAAGACAATGACCGAGAGTCTACTGTGGATACTTCTGATACCTCTACACCACCCTGTGGCAGCTGTGTCTCTTCCACTTGTTTGTCTAACTCCTGCTGTACTACAGCTTGAACACTTTCCATCACTTCCATCATTTTCTCAGTCTGACTGTCACCAGGTGCTGGTGTCTTTTTAGGAGACATTTCCATTTCAGCTGAATTGATTTCAACAGAGACTTCTGTTTCCAGTTCTGTGGTCTTTTCTTCTGGTGATATGCCTGTAACTAAGCACAACCATATTAAAGGCTCAGTGCAAAAAAGAAAAACTTACACAGGTATACCGGTCAACAAGCATACTTGGTACACATCAAGTACACCAAGTACATATCACTTTACTTAAGTGAATTTAATATGTAATTTAAAATATACTTCATAAATACCTTTCTTTGTACCTATGTCTATAGTAGTCTATGTCTTTAGTATATATTCCCACTGTTTGATCATTACTTTTCTTCCCTAGAAATACAGCAGAGTAAATCACAAGAAAGTAGACCCAAGATTAATTTTTGAGGAATCTGAAGACACACTTCCAGGTAGGCAGCTAAAAGTAGCTTCTTTTTCATTTCTGCGTATTGAAGATATATGCTAGCATAAATAATGTATTTTAAGCAACTGTCCCAACACTTCCAAAAAGCAGACAGCTAAGAAGAACAGGACAAGAACAAATAAAAACCATTTCCCTCCTAGCGCTCTTTCAGACTTTAGGAAATCACCTGAAACGAAAACAGTTGATGCTGGTTTTTAATTTACTAATTTTGCATGGATTTCTTTCAAAAATATTTGTCCACCCTCCCCTTGAACCAAATCAAGCACCTTTATCCACAACTTTCTTCATCAAGGAGTTCCAGAGTCTTGTATCCATTCCATGGAGAACCACATTCTTTGCTCTGAATTTGGCTTTTCATACCTTCTTTTGATGGACCCCGAGTCTCTCACAGGCCACTTACTTTCTATTACACTTGCACTCCTCTTAAATTCACACTGCTACAAACTCCTCAACCACTACAGTTCAATGCCTAGCATTTTATTATGAATGTGTCTTCACTGGTAGTTTTAAATCATGGCCCTTATACCACAGGCTGTGATGCGTAACAGAGTGATCACAGCTAATCCGCAAGATATTTTTTTGCTTTGGCTTTAAATGTAGGTTTCTTGATTGCCCTGAGAGCAACCATCCTCCAACATTGGCTGGAGGTGGATGGGACATACTGGGAAGTTCTTTGCCATTGATATTGGTCACTAACACATTTAGAGGACTTGACCCAGAAACCATTCTATTTGTATCCTTTTCTTTGGCTGGCACTTCATGTGTGATTGGTAAGATGCGTTTATTCCCAGAACATAAATCATTAGCTACTGCAGCACACCCTGTCTGGATGAGTACATTTGTTTATTAAACAAACTATCTTTTATTTACAAGGGGAAAAAAGAGAAGAAGAAATCCTTAATCAAAGATACTTGTGGAGTTACAACCACAAAGCACATAAACTGGAAAGAAGTTCTACAGTATGCCCCAAAACACACTGGGAGAAATTAATCCCATCCAGTCATTTGCAGCTACAAACAAAAAAGGCTCGAAGAGAAAGTGTGAGCGACTGTGTTTAAATAGCAACAAATAGTGCTTTTTACTATAAACTTCCAGCATACAAAAGCATTTAACTATATTTCCAGCTTTTGGAGAAAGCCAGTCCCACCAAACAAGTAGAACAATTTTCTCCTACATAAATATTCTGAAGACTATCTTTACCTTCAATAAAACACTTCTTCAGCAAAAAAAGTTAATACTCTTGCCTGAGAGTTCAGATAGTAGAACTGATGCAATTTGTCTCCTACTGCTTTCCAGGCACTTCTTCCTCTTAAATTTATAAAGTACCTCAAACCTTATGAATGGAATAGAGTTCTGAAGGGTTCAGTACTGGCATTTTCTCAGGCTGCAAAACTCTTTCTTACCGTCTGTGACGCATCCAACAGCTGATTCTTGACCAGGGCCATCACCAGTAACGGGTTGCTCCTGAAATGTCACATCCTCTCCACCACTTTCCATTTCCATTTCATCTGTACAAGCTTAAGGAGAGGCAAAGAAGTTACCAATACTGATACGATGTTTATTCTATTACTTTGGCATCAGTAGTTGCTGTCGCTGTTTGACTTTTTGGCTAAAGAGAATGATATTTAACGATACGATAGGAGTTCGGACAAATCAGGTCAACAAGAAGGTTAGGGAGACTATATAGTACTCCTTAAACGTTAAGAGCCTTTTTCTCATTAACACTGAAGCTATTTTATACATTTCAGATAGTAAAAAATGTCAGTAAAGCAATTATATACACCTAATTGTGAAAATTTAATTTACGCATAGTCACAGAATTCTGCATTATCTGAGCAATACCAAAGGTCTTTTCTCGAATTTCGGTCTGCTAAATTCAACAGAACTTGTAGCATGAAGGCTTCAGATTTTTATACAAATACTACAGTAGCTTATGGCATAGATAAGAGGTTCCATCTACTATCAGCACTTGATAGTGATCACTGACTTTCAACCTACCTGTTCAACAACATGAAAAATAAGTTTTGCCACTTTAGAACTAGGATACCTTAATCTCTGAGTTTCCCATGTTAAATAAAGGAATTTGCATGGTAAAGGCATTACTGGCTGCTTCTGTTGCTGACAGTATCGTTACAGAGCACAGAAACAGGAAATACTTACTTTTTTCCTGGTGTAAAAGCTTTTTCAGTTAAGGAAATTCATTAAAATGCACTAGACAAAGTAGGAGCAGGAAAAACAAAGTATATAGTAAGTGTTAACGCAAAAGGAACTGATCCTCCACGGATGTTAGCACAAAAAAAGTCAAACGAATATAACTTTCTGTTCAGGAAAGTCTCTTTGAAGTTCAAAAAGCCAGGAACTATTAGGTGATGCTACTTTTAGCACCTAAAAACTGCTCTCAGACTCTGCCAACTTTAAAGTGATATTTTAACTTTGAGGAAATGATCATTAAGATTGGCTCCAAATCTCATTTTAATGTACAAAAGTGCTCTCCTGGGTATAAAACGCTGCATGACTGTACTGATGTAATAGCTCCAGATTACTCCTAGTAGTTGAGATGACAGTCCTGTTCGTCCTTGGGGAGAAGAGTATGCTTGCCAATGCTTCTACTAGCTAGAAATCCTAACAGAAGTATTACTTAAAACTTTCAAATAAACCTGCTACTTATTCAAAAGCATTTTCAGAAGAAGATGGGGAGTTTTTCCAGTGTAAGTTTTGGTTATTACTTGGACATATTCCTAAATGTTCTAAATACACTGCCTGAGAGTCCAATAGCCTCCACTAACCTTTCAGAATGGAAATGATCTTCAAAGGCTGCAGTTGCCACTTTTTCCTAACTCAGTGCACATGTTCACTTACAGAGTTCTTCTGCTCATCTACATACATTTACCTGCTGCCACTGCCCTTGCCCCAGAACCATCTTTTTCATCATTTCTTTGCTGCTCACAAAAGGTATGCACTTACAAGTACAGGCTAACATCAAAGAGAACTACTTGTTTACATAAAACATCAGTTTGAACACACAAAAATTAGAGTTTTGTTGTAGTCCAATACTTCCCCCTTCCAGTCAAAAATTATCGGGCTTTTTAGAACAGAGATACTTATGCCTAACAGAGATTTGGTCCATGACTTAATCTCTTAGATACTGTTATTTCCATACCTACATCAAAGCAGTGTAGAGTGGGACAATCGCCTCCTTCTATCAGACTTTACCTTGCTTCCAAATTTAACCACAACTGTACTTCTCTCAAGAAATTGAGCCTGCATGAGAGTAGGTGCTATCCAACAGAGCGCGCGGTGTGAAATACACAAAGGCATTCAGTTACGAGTTCATTACACAGGTCTTGTGGATGACCCGCTGGACTCAGATTCACAGATCCAAGTTCCCCTCTGTGCTTTCCTTACTGTTACTGAGTAATTTTTAAAAAAATACTTTACACTTTTCTGCAACTTCCCTTTCTACCTTTTGCTTGCTTTGTCCATTTAGACAAGAATCTCTCAGAAACAGGATGACTAATCATATATCGTTTTGAAAAAGGACACTTGATTAAAAGCTGTTTCGTGGTGAAACACTAGAATGGTGGTGAAACACTGGAACAGGTTGCCCAGAGAGGTGGTAGATGCCCCATCCCTGGAAACATTCAAGGTCAGGTTGGATGGGGCTCTGAGCAACCTGATCTAGTTGAAGACGTCCCTGCTCACTGCAGGGGGGTTGGACTAGATGACCTTTAAAGGTCCCTTCCAATCCAAACTATTCTATGATTCTAAGAAATACACCTGTCCCTTGAACACAGTCCAGCTTCCACTGCTGTGTCCTACCTGGACATAGTGAGGAGAATGGGCACTATGAGACTGACAAGTAGCAAGAGAAAAACAGAAAAGCTGGATGTCTCTAGGAACATCTACCAGAAGCTGGCTTGTGCCTAGTAGTGAGGCACAAATGAATACAACAGTTAGGCTGTCAAACGAATACATTTATGAATTGTACCACATGAAAAAAAAAATTAGAGAAGTTTCCAGCTACAGGCTGGGAAGCTGGAGATGGAAGGTTGAGAGCCACCATTAAGGTGCTTACTTGCCCATGTTTCTAATACAGGATCTTGAAGCCAGAAAGCATATTGAGAAGACAGCTCACCCATGGATTGCTTGAGAAGCTGCTGTTAAATGAAGAAATAGATGAACTCCACAGAGTAGAAAATCTGTGGGTGGTTCACAAAAGACTTAGTGAGACAGCTGCAGATATTTGTATTTGATGTTAGCATTTTGGAAATATAAAGATTATGTTTGATTACCTGTTACACTGTCAGGTTCAGGAATGAGTTCAGAAGTGTCCATTACATCACATGACTGAGTCTGATCCCCTTCTCCTTGTTTACAAAGAGTGCAGATGTAGTCTTTCAACTGAGACTCCAATTCACTACCTGGACATCTGTCACATTCTATGTGAATCCACCTGGGGAGATTAATTTAGTGTGACTATGATTTTAATAATAAAAATACAAAGTATCCTAGTAAAAAATAAATCAAAAATTAGCACTGTTTTCCATTCCTATGGAGAAATAAAAAATTGCAACCAATGCTTTATTATGGAAAATTTTAGAGAAATAAGCATGATACGTCAGTATGTCAAGCAGTGAACAAATTTAAACATGAAGACCTAAACTGTCACTAAAACCAACTGGATGCCACAACATGTATAGCAATATCAAGACGTTGCACTGAATATGAAACACAGCCTACATTCTTAAAAGATTCCCAATAATGCTTTTTTTTTTTTAACTACTGGCATAGCAAAACACATAAAATTAAATAGAGAACACCTACTTGAAAATTTAACAAAAATAGACCATTGCAAACAACCCCGTTTATACAACAGTCTGTAAAAGTTAGGATGATGACTCTTCTCGTCTGCTTACTCACAAAATAGATGCAATGTAAGAAGCAGCAGCAGCAGCACATATTTCTCTGTATACCTCAGGTAACTGTCAGTTAATACTTATTTGCTGAGATTAAAATAAGACTATCTATTATTGTTCATTGTATTTAGGGATGAAGGATGAAGATGTTGCACAACAAGATACAATAGCACTGTACATCAAACACAGCCTACATCCTTCACAGAAACACATCAGTGTCATTACAGCTCACCATAAGCTTTAGGCATTTCAGTCGAATTTAACAAAAATTAGGATTCTTACCTTTTGCACATGTGACAATGCAACATATCTTTCTGGAAGTCTTGGAGGCACAGTTTTTCACAGAAAGGACAAGATAAGTTGTCTTGCTGTTGGTAACAACTGTCACATACCAAACAATTATGGTGCCACTGACAACTTGTTCGCGTGCCACACTCAGCACATACTCTACAGTTCTAGAGATCACAAGAATTTAGTTGTTAATTATGATATTTCACAATGTGACAAAACTGCCATTAACTGACATTTTCCTGTTTTGAATTAAATTAAAGAAAGTTTCTGTCCTTGACATTACTAATAAATTATCCAGGATCTGACAAACATGAAGAGCCTGTGCAACAGCAAGAGTTTCCCTGCACTACTCCTTGACTTGAAAAGAGTATTTCTTATGAGACCAAACTGTTTTATTCCTAATGTCAGTCGTCTTATGACTGCCACAAGCTGACTATGACATTACATACATGTCATGTACAGGGACTTCCCTTGTTACGCTGAAATCGTGTTTTTGTTATTACTTACACTTACTCACAAAGTTACTGATAAAACAACAAACTCACCCTGCCCTCCTGAAATGCAAAGGAACCCTTAGCTGCAGAACTGCCATTCCAGTAAGCCAGAATTAGTTAAATATAAAGAGCCTTCAAGTATAGATTACATATACTACTGCACAGGTTTCAGTTTACATTTTAGTTTACACTAGATCGTAAGAGCAGCTGTCATTAAGTGAAGGTTATCCACTCCACCTGGATCCTACGCTTCTCTTTTCCCCTATGGGGCTTTATTAACTGTCCGACATAGACTTCAGCCACATTGACTGCTAGCCTCACAGAGCAGCTGTAGAGCCACATGATTAAATACAAATGGGATTCCTTCAGAAACTACAAGTTATGTCACACAGTGACAGCAGTCCGCAATACACCTAGAAAAGCATAACGTGGATAACAAAATTTGGGCCTCTATAATGACAAGAAATTATTCTGAAACCTTTCGACTTACTTTACATTTCCAACCATTTGTTGGTACAGCGTCCATAACTGGTTGTAGACAGAAAGTATGATAGCCTTTGTCGCATGTATCACACACCAGCATCTTGTTGTCTTCCCCAGAATGTCTAAGAAAAGTAACAGGTGGTTAAAAAAATTATTTAAACAAGCTGTAACAAAAAATCTATTTAATGAAAAGTCTAAAAAGGACGACACATAGCTATGAAAATATATGAATACCACTTACAAATAGCTTCAAAGATAATGCCCTCAAATTCATATTTAAGAATGAATTAAGACCACTATGCTTACTTTAACAAGTGCTGAGCCTGTGCAACCATTGAGACTTTTAGAAATGGGCTCACTTTCATTTACACACGTGTAGGCAGATTTAATGGCCCTTCTGTACTGAAATCAGTTCAAAATCTGAAATACGTACTTTATTTCTTTCTGAAAAGAACATGCAACTGTACTTGTTCCTATAAACAGTCTAACTGTATTTTTTCCAAAGGAAAAACCGAGCCATCACCTCTGACTACCAGAGCTCCTACAATGTCAACCAATATGACAAACATTGAAGGAAGATATTTCAATTTTCCTACAATCACGTATTACAGAGCTCAACCACAAGTTTCAGTGACAAAATAAATTTGCAGAGAGCAAGATAAATAGTTTGGTAATATCTAAAGGCATTGTGTTCTTCCTTAGTTTAAATAAATTAATTCATTAAATAAGTATGCAACAACATTTGCCTGGATAAAGTTTAACAATATATGGCATTACACATACTAGATACTACTTCATTACCTTGAGGGACCCGATATTTTAAAAAACAGTAAATGCTCTCTCTTTGCATGGAGATATGCTTAAAATGCTATTCTTCAACACTGGCATAAAACTGCCATACTGCATAAAGTAATAGGTGTGAAAACATCACATTTTCTTCTACTTTTCCACTAGAGAGAGGGTTTGTTAACAAATACTGTAATTATCCAGTACGCACTTCATTATTATGATTTCATTGCTGGCATTTGTTATCAGCTGCATGTGATCAGGGAACAATCTTCTTTTAAAGTGGGTAAATTTGAATGCTAGCGAATGCTTGGAAAACAGCAAAGCACTGACTGACCAGGTACATGAGGCAGTACTGAAGTGGCTTTTTTCCTTCATGCTGTCCCAGCTGATCTGACTAAAGCTGAACAAAACTCTTATTTCTTTTCTAGTAAGCCCTTTAAAACAAAACAAGCAATCAGAAGAACCCTGCAGTGTCCATCAGATTAGGTTATATGAAAACAAGTGTACAAGCGGTCAGAGTTTTCTAAGTGAACCCTTATAATATCGCAACAATTTTGTTTCGTTGTCTCAGTATTTGTCTGGTGTAACAACTCAATCGAGGTCAGTCAAGTCACTTTTTTTCGTTGCTCAGCTAAGCCATGTTTTTGTTTTCATAATGACTTATTAACTGCCTCTGAAAGATACTACGCAATAGAAAAGAGGGCCTAAAGCAGGGGACCTACCCAGTACGTGGTATACGCACAGCTGAAACGTCAGCTGAGTAAGAGCACAGGTTCCCAGACTGTAAAAGCACTACATTAAACTAATTTCTTGATTTGGTAAATTTTGAGAAAAATCCTCCTGTATAAAAGGAGGAAAAAGCCAGACAGTTTTGCTGCTCTCCAGAATCTGTCAAGATAATGGCAGCTCTGGGGGTATAATGTGCAGGAGTTCCAGCTCAGCTCTTTTAGAAGACAGTTCCAAACACAAGGGTTTGTTCAGCTACTTAATACAATATCATAACAGATATACCTGGGCAAATAATCTACACTTTTTGGAAAAAGGAACAGTTAATAAAATGGATGTTTTAAAATCACAGCACATAAATCTCACACCGTCCTCCTCCATGTACTTTAGGTCTCACTTACTTGCAGTTCTGGCACACTTTGCAATCAGGACACTGCCAACCTGCTCTTTTTAAAGGTGTAACTTGTATGTCCAGGCACATCCCATGGTAGTGCTGGCCACAGGTAGTACAAAAAAGTTGATCTAAAAGGTCTCCAGGGCTGTCGCACACTGCACAATTTGCTTCTTCCTTTGCTACAAAGAAATCATTTATTCAACCATTATTTCATTCAAAGTTATGAACAATTCAAGGAACCCAATGAAGCCAAAAAATTCTTTAGTAGTTCTTATGTATACAAAACTTGACCATTCTTAGGAAATTCAAATTTAATTAATATACTTAGTAACTACTCCTTTCATTTGGTTTTCTGATATACCTAACTAATCTTCTCTTAACAAGAGTACATTCATTTTAAACCTTAATAAAGTCTTACCAAAATAAACAGTTTTATTCTCAAGACAAAACTGAGAGCTTTAGAACCAACTCTTCTTTGGAACAAGTACAAAATAAAGCTCCTAATGGATCTAAACCTATTATTTAGCTGAAGTGTTTGCAGTATGGTTGCTCTAACTTGAGTTAGGGCAAGTAAGCAAGCCTATCGATTTGAACTAAAACCTGATGGAAGACAAGCCTTATGAGTAAACCCTTCCCGTGTTCTGTCATTAAAAAAAAGAAAAATACTAACTTTGCTGTGCACCACTGTCAGTCTTTAAAAACAGAAGAGTATGAACTTGCATCTTTCTCATACCTGAACATACGTGAATTCTTGGGTACGTGAACTGGGAAAATAGGTCTAAGCAAATGCACTCTTAAGCTGATCCTAGCATAGTGCATTTTTCATAAAACCTGGTACTAATTGTGTCATTTGAATACTGCATACTTACATCTTTCAGGAGCCTGATCAATATGGTCTGGACAAAGGAGGGACAAGTTACTGAAATCCTGAAATGTGCCTGCTCCAGCAGCACAGGGGTAATGGTACATCTGGGTACATTTCTCTTCACAGCATTTGATAGTGGCTCCAAGGTGCTTACAATATGCACATCGCTGAAAAACAAACATAACAAATAGTTCAAAAACTATTTTTGCTTGTTGTTTTTCAGCCAGATCTGTTCCCCAGCCTCATTTAACAGACAAACACCTCAACCACAGAAGGGAGTAAATACTGAGGAGAAGGAAACTAGTGGCTGCAACTGTGTCTTTCAGTGGCACTCCCAGATCTTTCCAACTTATAATGTTTAACAATACCCACTCTAAATGCACTCTGATGACCGAGCT
Organism: Fulmarus glacialis; assembly: GCF_000690835.1. Lineage (NCBI taxonomy): Eukaryota > Metazoa > Chordata > Aves > Procellariiformes > Procellariidae > Fulmarus > Fulmarus glacialis. The sequence continues at coordinate 28,323 of NW_009195866.1, read as the reverse complement.
TCTTCTTGTCGCAGAAAAGCATTTTTCTTCTGTATGTTATCTTACTTGAGCTATGCCTTCAGTAAAGATGATTGGAGACTTATTCTGAGTAATAAAGGCAGACCACACTATGCTGACAATAGGTTATAACTAAAAACCACATAGCTCGGTAAGTTGTAATGTAAAACTGCAGACACTGCTATCAGAAATGCAAATGGAAATGAAATACCATGTTCTACCAAAAATCTTATTGACATTACAAAATTCTCTCTGGGATGATAATGCATTATATAACCTAGTACTTTCTTCTCATCTCTTCCTTCAAGGCTACACAAATATCACCACCAAACTTCGAGAAGTCATAAATAAGCATAATTATTATTACAGACCATAAGCATATTTGTGAAGAAATAATTGCTCATAAAGAACTACCCAATAACCCTCCAGTTCTCTAGTCAAGAGGGAACAGATTCCATCAGCCTGCTTGTAAAATATCACCCACTCCTTTCTGATTCAGTTAATGAGTCTTTTTTCTTTCTTGGATTCATTACAGGCCCTGCTGCACTGTAACATGCTTTTGCACTTTTTCACCAAGGCAACAATACTTTTTAAGGCTAGAGCACAGCACTGTAAGATTTGGAGTAAACTTCAGAAAAAACAGGCCAGTGGCTCACAGGAAGGCATACATAACGTACAGCAACAACTGAGCTCGGCGACTCGTTTTTCATAATAAAAATATAATACTAACACTGGTATGTTTGATTACTAGCTCAAGTATCAAGTAACAGCCAAATATGAACATATACCAAATCAAAGAAAAGTTACATATTGCATCTGCTTAATTCTTAGAATACAGACGATATTTATTACCGTAATTCTCTCGTGTTTCAAAGCCTAGCATGAAATTAGGCATGAAATAGTGCTACTACAAGTCCACAGATATCAAAACCAGCCCATACAAAAATACAAATCACAAAGCTGCCTGCGTTAACAGCTACACTGATGTTCTTAAAACCAGATGAAAATAACGTCTTCAGCAAAATATCTGCCTGCACCACAACTCATGGACAAGAGAAAGAAAAAATATTAGTTTATGCTAAACACAACTGCAGTGTAAAAAGATAAAATACTTCGGCACAGAAATAAAAGTGCATCACTAAGGATAGCTACTGCCATGTTTCTGTGCTACAATGCTTAGTCTAGTCTTCAGATCTCCAAGACATCTCACTCCTAGCCATATCTCTAAAGACCTACTAACGGTATGGAAAAGATGTATTCTCTCACTTTACTAGCCAAAATGCAGAGGAGAGGAGGGGGGACAAGATAAGGAAAGAATAACATGGAGTTCCTGAAGCAGGTGAAGAAGGTAGCAATAGTAATTACGTTTAAGGACTGCCAACAAAACCAGTGTCATGCAAGAAACTGGTTTTAGGAAACGATATATTCAGTAAACACTCACTGAGGATGCTGTAAAAGGTAAGTCCTGAACTCAGATGTGAAATCATGAAAATATAGCCCAAAGCCTCCAACTTCATGAACTGCAGCTGCACATTAAACAGCATACAACCCATCGCACTATTTTGTATTTGACACTCCTACAGCCTATTGAGATGGCCCAGATTCTAGCTAAGGCCCAACTCTTACAGGCCACACATTTTTCAAAGATACTACTTGGTAAGAAACAGGAGGAATGGGAACTTAGGGGAGCTAAGGTCCAAAACCTGTCCCTCAAGAAAGTATTCAACAGAGACTTCGTTGGATCCCATAATTAACCCTTAAGAATTATCTAATCGGGAAAGAAAATTATGAAAGAACTGCAAACACTAAAGAATCCAACATTTACTAAAAGCTGGGAATAATGGATTAAATAGCAATATAAATGGCGTTTTTAAACATCACATTTGTTTTTCAAAACCACCAATCAACAATGGTACACAACAAATGTAAAATCAGAATATACCTTTTCCCAAATGCTATATGACTAAATGATGAAATCATTAGAAATAAGCAAACTACAGGATTACTGCAAAGCCTTGAAAAATGTTGATGTTGATTTAAGGAACCATATAAAGATGCTGGAAGAAAAATGGAAGCCCAAATTACACTTAATTGAACCCTTCAAACCCATCTGCTAAACTGCACTGGCAATGAAAAGCATTTGGCAGCTAAAACACACACTTTAAAAACAATGTGGTATATATCATCCGAAGCAAATAAAAAGCACAGAATATCAACATTTGCTGAATTTATAAGAGAGATAAAGCAGTCTGAAGAAACAAATGCCCAAAGGGATTTTTCTGGCAACAGCTGTTGATAAGAAGAGTTACTTTTCCAGCACTAGAAGCCAACGCTTCTCTGAAACCAGGCCACATGCTATGACCCTAGAAGAACAAGTATGCAGCTATTACAATTAATTGACCTTCGCGAAGAAAGCAAGGATGGGAACAGCAAAAGCATATTAATTTAAAAAAATAATTAAAAGCTCTGCTAAATAAACTCAGTAACATATACTACTTTACTACTGTATTACTAAAATATGTCAGGACAGTAGGAGGTGGAAGGAAGGAATGAATCATATTGCCCATGAAATGCAAGTGTCTTTACTACGAGGACAGTAAGAGACAGAATGGAGTCTTCAATTTCATTAGCATGAGCACAAAATAAGGTGTTATGCAAAGGGGGTGGAAACTGAATCCAAGTATTCAAAGGGTAGGTATAAGAAAATGGCAAGCTGTCAAAGCAAGCCAAACACTCTTTTGTTCATGGATCAAATAATTTTACAGTCCTGTTCTACAGAAAAAACTTTACAAGGTGTCAGAAAGCTAGAGAGATAGTTCATTACTTATTCATAGTACATTCAATAAAATAAATGTCACTAAAGCAGAGTCAGCAGACTATTTTTCTACTCAAAAAGTCCTTCATTGGTTACCAACTGTTTCCTTCAGCAAGCTCCTAGTGCACTCGCCCGTGGCAAGAAAGCTCTGATCCATGCTTCTGCTACTTCTTACTATTGTAATTTCCATGACTTAAACCAGTCCACATCTCCTTCCACTTGGTCTTTTTCACTTTTTTCTTTTACATCTGATTTTTTCATACAGACAGAAAAGGATCTCACTTTTAAAAGCAAATCACAGAACCATAGAATGGTTTGAGATGGAAGGGACCTTGCAGATCATCTAGTTCCAACCCCCCTGCCATAACCAGGGACATCTTCCACTAGACCAGGTTGCTCAAGGCCCCATCCAACCTGGCCTTGAACAATTCCTGGGATGGGCATCCACAACTTCTCCGGACAACCTGTTCCAGTGCCTCACCACCCTCACAGGGAAGAATTTCTTCCTTATAGCTAATCTAAATCCACCCTCTTTCAGGTTAAAGCCATTACCCCTTGGCCTATCACTACACACCCTTGTAAAAAGTCCCTCTCCAGCTTTCTTCTAGGCCACCTTCAGGTACTGGAAGGCTGCTATGAGGTCTCCCCAGAGCCTTCTCTTCTCCAGGCTGAATAACCCAACTCTCTCAGCCTTTCTTCATAGGAGAGGTGCTCCAGCCCTCTGATCATCTTCGTGGCCCTCCTCTGGACTCGCTCCAACAGGTCCATGCCCTTCTTATGTTGGGGGCCCCAGAGCTGGACGCAGTACTCCAGGTGGGGTCTCACGAGAGTGGACTAGAGGGGGAGAATCACCTCCCTCGACCTGCTGGTCACGTTTCTTTTGATGCAGCCCAGGATACGGTTGGTTTTCTGGGCTGCAAGCACGCATGGCCAGGTCACGTTGAGCTCCTCATCAACCAACACCCCCAAGTCCTTCTCCTCAGGGCTGCTCTCAATCCATTCTCCTCCCAGCCTGTATTTGTGCTTGGGATTGCCCTGACCCATGTGCAGGACCTTGCACTTGGCCTTGTTGAACTTCATGAGGTTCACAGAGGCCCACCTCTCAAGTCTCGCTAGGTGCCTCTGGATGGCATCCCTTCCCTCCAGCGAGTCGACCGCACCACACAGCTTGGTGTCGTCGGCAATCCCACTGTCCATGTCACTGACAAAGATGTTAAACACTGTGCTCTTTCAAATTTCATTTTAAAATTCCCTTTATTCACTAATCCCATTGGATCAAATATGACATTGTTACACAAATGAACAAGTGAAAGAGGAAGAACTAAGCAAATTAACAGAAAACATAACAAAACCTGATCAATCACCTCCTCTCTTTTCTAGTTGTATGGGAGTACATCCTCCATGAAACAGAGCAGCAGAAACCACACAGAAAATTTCCAGGAAGACAAAAACTCGTACTGCCATGCTAGAATCATAACTACACCAAAATCAACTGAACAAAAAGGTTAGTTCCGCCTGTGGCTTGGAAGCTCAGCTGAACATCACAAATGCTACTGGCTTTAATGGAAACAGATGGCCAAACTGTAAGATGGTGACAAGAGAAGCAGCTTACTGTTTATATCTTTCTAACCTTCCTACATGATTTAAAAAAAATTTTGACAAAAGATGTATTCCAACTTTACATCAACCTTCCTGCTGCTCCATACTTTGAAGTACTCCAAAACTCAGCGCAAGTTCAAATGAAGAAAAGATGCCTGTGTTTACGATAACGTAAGATTTTTATCCAGATATTACTAAGAACAAACCAGAGGTCATATTTTATCATTATTTTATTGCCCTTTGAATTACTTTATAGTATTACTGTCTCAGCAACTGGACAAGTAACAACCCTCAGGAGGCAGACATTAAAGAAGGGCTAAAACATGGACTTCGAATAAATACTTAGTTGTGACCTGATTAGTACTGTAAAGTTAAATGTTAGTATTAGGTATTGCAAAATGTTTTTTAAGCAAAATGACAAAAGGTTTTTACTGATTATGAACTTATGTAGCTTTAAAAAGGTCAGCCAACGAAACCTATGATAACAATAAGCAATTTTAATTTTATGGTAGTGTACCCAGAAATGCACACAAGCCCTCTGTCCTCAGTTAAAAAATTTAATGTATTACCTGTAAGAACAAATTTCAGACTGTTTAGCAACTGAAAACTGCTATCATACAAACCTGCAACTGGACCTTAACATCCTGTCATTAATGAGACCGCAAAGTTTTAGTATAAACAGTGATTTATGAAATATGTTCTCTGGTACTTCTGACAGTCTTCATTGATTACTCCTCATCTAAAAAAAGCTTTCTATTGCTTATAGACGCTGATCACCATTAGCACCTCTAATGTTATATACACTGTTTTAAGTACCATAAAGCATTTAAGAGCACAATGCAGTAAGGTGGCAACACAAAAAGAATTCAATGGAACTACTGATTAGAAAAGGTACTAAATAACACGCATTTGCAGGAGTACTGGAAATTACCTTCTAATTTTTTAATTTTGTATTAATCATGTTACAAATTTGGGAATTACTTAGATTTATAACAAGCAAGTCAATCAGAGATACGTTATTTTTGTTCCTCAATCCTTAACACATACCAAAATTGAAGAAATTAAAATTTAGATTTCTCTAACTGTAATTTCAAATTATAATGTTCTTAACAGAAACAGCATGTATTAAAACTTTACTATAGTGTCCACTTCATGATCTGAGTGCTCTGAAGTTTAACCAAAAAAAAAAAAAAAAAAAAAAAATCACAGTTGTAGAAATAAACTATCAAGTTTTGCTTCTAAAACTCTATGAAAAAACAGGGACAACCAGAAGAGATGCAATTTGGCCAAGCTCAACACATGACTGAGAAAGACAGCCTTCTAATGCAGAATTCTTGACTAGATACTCCATCTGTCCATAATCTGCCCAGTTATCTATACAGGAATAAGCAGCAAACGTAGGAAGATACAAATGATGATCACTAACACTACTATCAGTGACTCAACACATGTAATCAAGGTAGAAAGCAAAGGTCCCTTTAAGTGTGGAGATTTCAGGCTCTCTACAAGTCACTACTTTGTTCGTCCTTTCCACCAGTTGCCTCTTTTTTTCACCTTTATAAAGAATTACGTTAAATAAATGGTGTTGATATCAAGGCATCTAAAAACTGGGACAATAAAGCATTCGTGTTTTGCAGGGGTGTTTTTCGTAATAGTTCTGATAGGTTAATAACCTGTAAGAAGCAAGTTTGCTAAGGGAGATAATATTTTTTATTTGAAACCTGAAATAGGTTGAGGAAAACATGCAAACCTTATGGTACACAAATTCTTCCTCATATAATCTGAAACATTCCCAAAGCCTGTCTATTCAGAAGCTCCACAGTAGGGTTTGTGTGCCTTGAAGTTGTATTCTCCTCATCATTACATAAGCTAGTGGAATAACCGCATGCATATGATTTCCTCCACAGACTCTGCCTTTGCTACTTTTTTCACACTTCAGTGAAGAAAACAATTTTTTTTATTCACCTTCTTACTGTCTACAAGATTTAGGATAATGTAAATGTTTTGAGCCTAAGCTTTCCCACAGTTAACAACCAACTATTCCCTTAATTCTCATCTAATATCCACCCTGACAGAAGGGCACACATGAGCCTGTTGTTTAGTTAGCATGTCAACAATGAGAAGGTCAATAATGTTTAATGTAATTTAAATTGTGATTATTAGGCTTCAGCATCAGCAACTTCAAGACAAACAAGGCAAGAACAGAAATCATCAGCTTTGGTTTAAGGCTGCTTTTTGGCAGGCTCAGAAAACAGACTATTGTGCCAGTTCCATTTGATTCATGCTCGGAAGGTCTTAAGAAGTATGTGTAGACATTTCTTTTTGTTGGCAGAGCACAATGAGCCACAAATTGTTGGAGGCTTGAAAAAAAATAATTGGGGGAAACATTGCTACATGCCTGTTGTTTAATGATCTTCTCTAGGCATCTGTTACTGGTCATTGCGGAAGATACTGGGATGAAGTCAACTTTCTGTTTAATCTAGCACAGCTCCTATGTTCCTAAATCAAATATAAGGATTCTGAAGTGGCTTAAGCATTCTATAGGTTATGTCTATGCTACAGATCCTCTGTAGCTACAGCTAGGCTGGCATAATGACATTTGTGAAGCCATTTAACAGAAATCCAGTGAAAGGAGAATTTACTGCTGATACAGTCACATTGTGCTTCCAAACGACGCAAGGCTTGAGATGAGGACATCTAAACTTGAGGCTCTAAATTTTGTGTCTATATATGCGCCAAGTGTTTAAGCTCCCATTATACTTAATAGAGACTTAGTCATTTTATGCAATTTACTTCATCGCAATTCAATTGACCAAACAGTGGGTGTCCATTTTCAGGCTCCATAGACAATACTGGCCAGATCTCCACTGCCTATAATTGGAATTTAAACACAGCTCACAGGTAGACATGTCCACAGAGAGGTCTAAATTTAGGTGACAGTCTTGAGCTGAAGCCTGCCTAAAATATGTTGACAGAAGTTCTCTACTGGTAACACAGGTAAGTCCACACCAAAGGTTTTGTCAGCGTGGCACTATCCATGAAGGGATGTGAATGGGTACTGCTTACAAAGACTTCCATATAAATTCTATTCTATTGATACAAGTTTTGTAAATGATAAAACTTGGGCTAAAGCTTCACATAACACATGCCTAAATTCTTTTAAATACTTTTGGAACACTTAGTCAAAACTTTCCAGCCATTTCTGAGAATAGAAAAGTCAGTAAGGAAAACATTTTGCTCATCTTAAAAACGACCTCATTCACAGGGCTTGCAATTTGGCAGGAATTTTAGTGTGCAGGATGCAACTTTTGCCCTTACCCTGCAGATCTATCCAGATGTGACCAAGCTTGAGAAAACTACTTTTTTAATGTAAAACATTTCCAAAACTTTGTCAGTGGAAAATGACAGAAAAATCTACTCTCATTGATCATGACTGATCCTCTCCAATTTCTAGCACTGATCAGACTATGTGTACCTTCTGCAGAGATTGCTTCAGTATGACAAGGATTAGAGAGAGGAAGTCTGTAATAAATACTCTAAGCCTAAGCACAATAAGCCACTGGAACGGAAAGCAGACATCCCTAAGGTTCTTGATACTACTGTCACTTAAATTGTCTGGGGAATGAGAGTATCCAGTACACAGGCAGATGAACAAATTTGGGTCAAAGAGACAAAAGGGACTAACTACACTGCGTGAATGAGTCTGATGAGACTGGGAGGAGAAACCATGGACTGAGGTGGAAGCTGAGGAGGGGCAGGGATGACACTTCAAGGGCCAATTAACTAAAACTGGGCACTAAAATTGGATAAAGAGCTGAGGGAACTGATGTCCTAAGACATCAGAAATTGTGAAGGGACAGATCTCAAAAGGAACCTGGGGAAAAGGGAATAGAAAAGTTAAGGAGTTGGGATGCACAAAGAATGAGGAAGAATGGAAGTGGCTAAAAAAATCAACTTGAACAAAAAGAAGTCTGAGGCAACCGAAATTGGATGAAGACTACAAGGAGGAAAAGTACACTGTCCTCTGACTCCTAATGCTATATCGCTATCACTTAGCCAGCTCAAATAGGAGAGGTCTATATGTAGCCATAAAGGTTTTAAACCTGCAGTTTGCGAGGTCTGCCTTTTCCTTTTTTTCCCTGGTGCAAGGAAATTATATAGTCAGACAATTACAAGGTCTGACACACATACACAGAGACACAGATAAAGGAATGAACAGACACACATATGCACAACTATAACTAAGTATGTACATTAAAACACAAAAAGGATTGCAGATCAAACATGGATTTAGTGCATAAAATAGACCTCTTAAAAGAAGTCTGTGCATTAAAGAAACCTGTTACTTCTAGGACTGAGCTTAATTTGTAGAGGGGAAAAAAGTATGTATTGAAAAAAGTTGTGGATTGCTTGGGGGAGAAAAAACCACTTAGTTATGGCAACTGAACGATGACATGCAAAACAGATTTAGTTTCACTTCTTTCATAGAGCTCCTTTATGGAGAAGCAGGGCACTAAGTAAAATTTTTCTGAAGTTCTTTTAGTACTCAATCTTACTTTTAAAAGCTTGGGGTTTTTTTTCCCCCTAAAAATAGAGTCTTGATTTCTACATAGATTGTATACTCACAACTCCAACAGAGTGAAGAAAGAACTGCAACATCAGTGCAACTTTTTAAGTAAATCTGAGTATTTTTGAAACTTTTTCAATTTGCCATCCAAATTACCAGATATTTTTAAGTTAAAAAAAAAAAAAATTCAACTTCTCTTGGGGAGCCCAAGATGCATAAAAAGGCCACAAAAATCTGCTATCTGGAAAAATTTATAGACAAGTTATTCACATATTTATTATAGTAGAAACATCATAGAAAAACTCATGTGGAAATGAGTAATTCTTTCCTTTCAGCAGTATTTGAATAGTCTACATAGCTACACATTGAACAACAATTAAAAAATGTAATATGGAAGAGATTTTTACTAAGACAGCAATGTCCATCCTATGGACTGAACTAGGCACTAGCTGTTATGCATGTGATCATACAATTAAAGACTGCATAATCAGGCATACACACAAAGGATATTAATTGTGTGCAAATTATATTAATTGTGTGCAGACAACCTGTCTTCTGACATGTCCTAACTTTGTGTGTTTGATTTTATAGTCTTAATAATGTGGGTTTTTTAAGAAAAATGTTGTAGATATATTAACTTGGTTTAACAGAAAGTTAATGTCAGCAAGTGTCACTATATATACTCAATGATATGCCTAATTTACAAGGTAATAGTAGGGATGGGGTGACAAGGAACTCTGGATTATGTACAGACATTAAAAAATACAAGAATTTCCTGCCTTTAATACCTTCCTCATTAGTGAGCACCTCCTTAGTATTCCTTCCCCACTGACTGCAATCAGTACCTTATTGTTCATAATTCCTATTTCCTTGGCTGTTCCTAAATTGCGCTCTCCAAATGGCACAGAGTCATCGTAAACAAAATCCTACATCTTCAGTTCACTAATTTTTGTAAATTGAGCTCAAATAAAGCAATTAGATGGCATACTTTGAAACTACCAGCTTGAAACATTAATATAATTTCTTTTCTAATAAAAGCTTCACATGTTTTATCTGGCTGGGGCTTTTAGTTTTTTTTTCAATTTGACTAAATTAGTCACTTACACATATTTCTCCCATTCCTCCTCCCAAAACATGGTATCCCCAAACATTACATATCCTTTTTTTTTTTTAATTCACTATCTACTGAAATAAACAAATAAGCCCCTTGTCTTTCATCCTATTCCATCACGGACATTCCTTGGGCAAGCATCGTGAAGCGTGACATCTTGACCTAGAATTTAAAATCCTGAAATTACTGGTCAAACATTTAGCAGGTAATTCAACTGTTGTTCTGGGGGGTTGGGGAGGGGAGGATAAGAAGGGGCTGTTCGTTTCATTTTGCAGCATGCTGCCTCAGTAGCTTGTGAAGAAAAAAGCTGCCAAATTTTGTAATGAATTCCACAGAACATTAAGTCTGATGCTTAGCAGAAGCCATAACTGTTAAGTAAATGATATCCTTTTGATGAATACCCTTATTTGAAAACAACATTGATTCTTCTAACCCTTTAGCAGTGTCCCAAAACAGATGTGCACAACTGCAAATTCTGTTTGCTTTCAGGTTTACGAAGTGTGATGACATTTTTACAATCATGCATGAGCCCTTTTACCCAGGAGTAAAATAAAACACAATAATTCTTCACCATCTGTTTGTTAATTTTGCATTCATTTAACTTTGCATTTTAAACTAATAATCATTTTCTTATAATATAGTTTGTTCCATTGGTAGAAATTACAGCTGTTCAATTAAAAAAAATGGTTTATAACAGTATACAGTTTTCCTCTAAATACTTCCATTGCTCTTAATTATAGAGACATTAGTGCCACCGAATGGAAAAAACTGCCAGGAAATAGTGTTATGTTTTGTATGTCACAGATTCCCTTAGTAAATGTACATATTTACTTCTGTTCCAGCACCAATTCCCACCTGGTCTCTTTTACATTAAAATTCCTTTTCTCCACTACAAGATTCTGTGTGGTTTTTAATGCTGCTATGTATAACAGGCTTCTTACACTCTGGTATGAGTAAGGTATAAACACGTGAAGCTTCTGTTTCATATGTAGTATATAGGCAAACGAAGCACAGTCCTGTTTCTTCACAATGCTTTTCCTTAATCTCTAATGACAGGCCAAGGAGGTTTTGATATTTTTATTCTTATCTGGTTACAGCTAAACTAGGACTAGAATAATGTCCTAAAAGCTTTTTCTCACAAAGTTTACAGTAAAATGGGGAAATCCCATTCCTTTATCAAAAGTAAAACCGCATTGAAATAACATGAATAATACATAAGAACTAGTGAAGGGGAAATAATTTGGGTCAACAGCAGACATGGGCCTGGGGAAAGAGCAGGAGCCAGCCTGAGATCCTGAGAGTTGTCCACAGCAAGGTTACAAGTCCTAAACATAGACTGGCCACATGCTAACACATTGGAAAGTCTACTTCATTGTGGTTCCTAGGCTTAATAATCATAATTATCTACAAATAAATTCTTCAAGAGACACAGGCTGCTCAGCTAATTCATGTGAGCGGTCCAGTAGTATTAGACAGATTGTTCAGATGGTTAAAACAATCAAGATTCAATCACTGTTTTCTAAAACCAATTTTATCTGACGGCATGGAAATCTTAGCATCAGATGATCATCCTAATTCTCTGGTAGTGTTAAGATAACAATGCTGTCACAGTACTAGGATGAATACTTTGCTAAAAACACCCATACAGCAAGAGATGGTTTACCATAAAATGGATTTATTTCAATTAAAGGAGTTCAGCGAAGGCTGAAAAACACCAAACAGGTGCATAAGACTGTAACAGTGCACTCACCTACAGAAATGAACTTCTAGAAGTACCAAACACAACAGGCTCACGTAAAATTAAGGGTGGAAGTACAACCATACACTACTGTGATGCTCAGCTTCTAGTCTTACAAGCATCTTGAGTATTTTGACCTTTTAGTTTCTCAGATGAGTGAGCACTGCTGCTAGGTCCGACCTTTACTGAGGATTTATCCATCACAATATTTTACATCTGACAGAAAGCAAACATTCTGGAGGTGCCCAAGGCACATTCTGATGTGATGGATGCAGAACGGTAACAGTCTTCCCAACAATTCACCATCTATTTCAAGTTACTCTCATTAAAAAAACCTCACCTGGTATGACATTTGGCAAACCTGAACCTCTTACCTATTCAACATATCAAATCCATTTACATTTTGGAAAATGAGCATTTTCCTCACAAAGCTCAAAGAATGGTGATAGCAACTGAACCGTCTTTTTGTATTATTTCTCTAGAAGTCTCTATTCGCTTTTAAAGGTTTATGATTTGTCAACACATCTCCCTGGAAATACCATACAAATAACACCTAATATTGCCATAACAACCTGCAGTAATTGAAAGGAAAAAAAAAAAAACAAACCAGTATTTGCTTGGATATTTGACAGCAGTTTATTTAGATCCAGATTCACTATTTACTCTGCAGAATCTGCCACTCTTCCTAGTTCTTTGCAAGGCAATTTCATACAAAAGCAGAGTGGGGGAAATTTTTTTAAACAGAAGGAAATATTATTTCATTAATTAAAAATTGGTAGTGAGAAGGCTAGCTGTGGAAATACCTGCAGTGTTATAAAAAAAACTGTCTAGATTACAAATTGAATACATGTATTCTCATTGTATCTGAAGTGAAACCATGTCACAGCATTATATATAGGGTGTATCAAGTTGTTTCACCAATGTTAGATGCTCCAGGGAAGCAACTATTTATTTATTTTATAACAGCTACTTCCTTCCTTCCCGATGTACTGAAAAGGAACATGACATCTTCGAAGGAATACATTAATATCACTGAAGAAAAAAAACACCAGCAAAAAAGCTTATGGGAAGTGTTGATTTGAGAACATGCCACTTCATCAGGTCTTCAATTAATATTATTAAATAGGATTCTTATTATTAATATCAATCATGTGTATGATTCACAGAACATCTACAAGTTCATTATGGGCAGCAGACCTACACTTCTCTGCCTACTTTTTATTCCCAGATCAGATCTGCAGAATGGAGAGGACAATTATATAAATGAAACTAAACCTATTAATTCTTTCACATAAAGAGATGACTATCAATAGTGGCCTAGACCATTAGAAAAAAGAGCTTTAATGCACGTAGTGCCTGTATTTATCAGCGAGTGTTATGTACTTGCACACGAAGGGCAGTTGGTCCACATTTGTGAAGATTCATAGGATGTCTCTTCATGCGTGATTTGTTCCATGTTATTAAAAAAAAAACACTCAAGGACACCTGCATTAATGGCACTACTTCATACTGATGCCTGTAATATTTATGCTCAATCTGCAACTCTGGGACAGAACTTACACTAATGGAAGTCAATAACAAAATCTTTAGGGAGTTCAAAACTATTTTTTGCTAATGGTTTGATTTGCACTCTGCTCAGTACACCAATCTCAGAAGGAATTTTTAGGCTACCTCTTAAAAGCAAACTGATGCCAACAGACTAATAAGAGTACTCCTGAGTTTTAAATTAAAATAAGTTTGTACGATTTTTTTGAGGATGTGTGAAAACCCCAAATGAAAACCCATAATATAATTTATATTAGCCGGAAAAATATTACTCAGACTCTTCTGAGCAGAATAATCAAACCCACTTTATAACTCTAATTTCATTAGAGTCTGAACTTTAAAGTTCTCGTTCAAAAAAAAAGCATGTGAACATCGATGAAAAATGTAAAAGACATGCTTAAATAAAATACTGTTTAAAAGGGAAACTGCTACGAAACCGAGATTAGAGTCAATTGTCTAACTAACCAAACAATGCTACAGCTCAAATATACTTACAACTTGTCCCATAGGGGTATTTTTTCCTTTTGTTCATGTGCTATCTATTAAAGAACAAGTTTCTGAAGGCAAGGAAGATGCCTTTTTATTTCTGTAATGCTGAAAGCATAATGAGGACCCATCCTTGACTAAAACTAACCAATATTAACTGCAAAAGACTGATTAGTCTTTTTTCATAAATGTAACCATCACACAAAGGCAAGATTAGACCCTTAAGCACTAACATTAAAAAACCCAACAGATCGATCCACATTAGCTATGGAAAAGATTGAATATAAAATATTTAAATAAGAAGCAGCCATGAGTGAGGTGGTAGTAAGGTAGGAAAATGAGGGTTGCATTCAAGTACCTAAAAAAGTGAGGAGAGAGGTGGTACTGCTACACTTCCTTGTATAAGTTTCTGTGGGCTTACTGTTGGCATGTTTGTTAAGAGATGGGTACAGTTTCCTGCCTTTTTTTAATACATATAGAGCTCCAGTCTTCTTATCTGCTGAAAATATGAATGGAATAATAATTTAAATAAATTTGTAAATATTTTCATAGATTTTTTTTAAAGAACACTTTGTTATTTCCTTGTTCCACATTTAAAATTTGGGGGCATTGTCATTTTCTTTCTTTTGTAGACCTTGAAGGACTCTGCTGCTGAGCATAGAAAGACAGGAGAAAGGGAGAGCCCAAGTAGCCGTATTCTCATGTTCTGCAACAAAGCACCGAAACGGGTCAGTCCCACCAGCAAACTGAAGCACTAGCTGAGGAAAAAGTACAATCTTGGTTTAAGAGAGAGCACGATTTTCCTTTAGTGGGCTTTCTTTGCTCTTCAGAGACCAGGTTCTCCCTGTTTTTAACACATAAGCCTCCAAAATAACTTGATATAGATAGATTGTAAAATCTTGAAATGAAATGCCCAGGAACAGAGTACCACCTCAACATGAACTAGTATGTCACTGCCTTAACGCTTAGAGTAACATTTAAGACAGACACCCGGGGGGAAAAAAAGAGAAAAAAGAACATAGAGAATTTCTTTGGGCATATTATGAAAAAAGTGTTTTCTACTCAAGTCATGCAAAAAGGAAGAAAAGGTCTTTGTGAAACACACTTCACCAGTTTGGAACACACACTAAACAATTTCACTTCAGAGCTTTCAGTAAATTATTTTGGTGAATGTTACTGAATAAAGGAAACCTGCACTGGAAATTCCTTCAGGAACATAAGCCCTTTCATGTTTCTCAGCTAGGCTTTTCGGCTTTCATTTCTGGGCTATTGCTGCTTCTCTCTCAGTCTCTTTCTGTGCCCCTAGTCCATTTTGTCTGCTTCCTACACCTCACAGACTGCCCTTAGCATCTGCAATGCCTATCATCTATTCAGCATCAAAACCCTCTCAGAAACATCTTTGTAGCAACAATCTCTCTCCCCTGATTCTACTACCCACATATTCAACATCTACAGTTCAAGAAAGGTGCATATTTCAAAGCATTCACCTTGAAAAAAAAACCCCATAGACTGAAAACTCTAAGGCTGACTCTGCTTTCTGACTTCAGTGCCAAGGGAGCGTTCACAGGGCGAGCTCCCACAGAACAGCCTCCTGGCACCACAGCAGGAAACCAGCAGCACCACTGCAGTGGGAGAGAAAAAGGAATAGGCGAGGCTGAAAAATCAAACACTTTGCTTTAGACGAAGCCATATGAACCATCTTAAGGAATGGACGTTTGGGCTGCCTAAGTAACCCAAGTCTTTTCCCTCCTCATTTGCTACTGTGTTCCAGAAATGCAGTTATAGGAAAGACTTTTTACATAGATCTGCCTGCCAGAAATGACATTGTGCTTCTGTTCAGGTCTGCAAAATTGCAGGGGGAACCAGGCAATGAAGTCACAGAAATTGTTTTCATGCACTGGAAAAAATCAAGAGTTTATGAAAAGGCCTCTTTTACTCTGAATAAACTTTACTACGTAAACCTAAAATGCATATATTAGAATACCGGCGCTAGCCATTGTCCCTTTGCAACAGCTGGCAGGGGTTACGCTCTAGTGCTTATTTCTTACGGACCAAAGAAGGAACAAGACACGCTTTCACTCTAATCAGTGAGTTATAATGTGCATTGACAATACTACTTGCTATGTAGACAAATTCACAATATTTTTTTTCATATATTTGGAAACAAAAAGGTAGGGATACAAACACAGCTGTTATTTCACAGAAGGCTCAGGACACAGCAAATCAAAATTAAAAAATGAAAAAAAAAATTAGTTTTAAAATGTGCATCTTTTCTTCTACTTCATCTGAGAAGAGAAATGCTCCTCCAAACTGTGGTTCATAAATGAATGCCTGCCTTCCTCCCTCTTGTAAATAGAATCAACATGTTGAAGATGATACAAAAATTAACTATAGCTAAATAGGTCTCGGATTAACACATGCTCCTTTTTCTCATCGACAGGACAGAATTATGATCATAACAGGTTATGAAGCAAGGAACAACTATAAAGACTGAAAAGTCACGTTAAAGTATTTGCGCTTGTTACAAACCAAACTCCCAAGCCATTACCCAGAAAAAGCTCTAAATCAAATGCTTTGCCAACATTTGGTACATTGATACTCTACCGTGTATTAGCACATAAACAGGACAGTGTGTTTTATGTCTCTCAAGAAAGGAACATTTTCTGTTTCTTCAGATGCTAATTAAAAAGAAGTGCTAAATTGGGGATGTGTCATATAGCCTTGAAATAAGTATTTCTTCACATTTATAAAAGAATTTTCCACTCAGAAAAATCCCAAAGACCTTATCCCAAAGACCTTAACACACTGAAGCATAGTACTAGCTTTATGAAATGTTAACAATAAATATGTTAAATAATGGGAAAATAAGTGAAAAATTACGTATTTCTTTAAAATTAAATTTTGGATAGGCACAAAGTCAGATAGCCTGATCATCATCAGACTATCTTAGAAACAAGTTTTTAATTAAATAGTTTCAGTTTAATACTATATCATTTTATCTCCTTATTTTTTTCACTGCTGGATAACTTGAAAAGTTACTTCATGATAATAGTATATCTTATATCAGATAGTACAAATCTGAAACATTAATCCATCTAACAGCTGGTGGCAGATCAGCTATTCATTCAACAAACCTCAGTTAGACTATCACAATCAACACTTACAAACTATCTCTCCTTCAGTAACACATAGAGATTTACTTGAGTATCAACTATTACATCAGAAACCCTGGGAAAATAAATGAAGTTTTCTTTCTCAATAAAAGGAATATTCAAAATGAAAATATATTTCAGACCCCTTCTTTCATCAAAAGTGTTTAGACTTTACACTAGCCACATTTCTTCCATCTGCCACTGCCTCTCATTTTACGATCATGCTATTCAGACAGACCACTCTATTTCACAGCAATCCTTTCAAACTTCTAAGTGAAGATCCACATCCAAGCGTGGAGTCTAATTAGATCCCAAGGTATCCATACTTTACGTGCCAAAATAATTACAAAAACATATTAGAAGCAGAGAACCGTAGAGTTCTTGATTTGCATTTACTCAGTTTTAATGATCACTTCATTTTCTTAAATACTAGCAGGGATATAGAAAAATGTATTTTATTTTGTACTAGAAAATGTGGTCTACGAGACCATTGGGGAAATTGAAAACTGTCTGTTGAAAGCTGAGTCCTAAACTCTGTAGTTTTAAAGGTGTTGTCTTTTGATAGGGAACAAAATTCTTTATCTGTAAGAACTGTAATTTAGTTTTTCTGTTCTGTGTTTCACTGCAGAAATAAAAATAGAATGCACAAAATCCCACTGGATAATTTGGAAAAAAAAAAAAAGGATAAAAATTTGGTAAAAGTGACTATAGGGTTAAAAACAACTCCTAGGCAAAAAGCTAGTTCTTTTTCTTTTTTTGCATAAAGTATATATTAAATTACACTTTATTTGCTTTGGCTCCTAGAGTCAGATTACAGGTGAGAAGAAAACACGAAAGGGTGAATTTTTCAATAATCCTAGTAATTTCAAATGTCAACCTTCTTCCTTCTTCTTATCTGCTTGTTCTCACTTCTTCCCTATGCCTGGTTCCTCTATTTTGATGTATACTTTTCAAAGCAGCTGCTACAGGACAGTGACTTCAAATGAACAACAGTACATCATGGAAAAGCTTATTTTGGTTCAAACAAAAGAATACGGCAATCATTGTTCATGTGACAATATTAATGAGAATTAAGTTGTAAATCTTACTAAGCAGGCAAATATCTGTTCTCAAATTGCTGGACCTGCAGAAAACTGAACACACATACATGTCCCATGGCAGCTCTTGAACCTAAACAGACTTACCAAAGCTGTAGTGACATCATTTACGGTGTACAAAGGCGTTCCAGAAGAATTACATGTAGTTCACCAAAACCAACTATGAAAATTTTAAGATACCGCAGCTGCTTTGCAGAACTTGGAAAACACAGTTATAAAATAATTGACATAGTGTTTCTGATGTCATTAACAAGCTGTAAGAACAGCCTGATTCACGTTCTCCAAGACACGAATGATCTGTCTTTAGCTGACCAAAATCCAAACCGTTCTGGAACAGAGTAATTCATGGAAGATAATTTACAGCATTAAAATGTTACCAAAGCTGTACCCTTAGTCACTATGTCTTTCCTTCAAGTACGAAGCTTGTCATCATTGGCAGGGAAATGGCTACAAATCTCGACAGGCAAATGGCTACAAATCTCTAGAGATACTCCAAAATAACAAGAGGGAAATTCATGGAAAACTGCAATACCTCATGGCCCACACTGCTGAACGGTTACAGTATTTCTAAAACATGCTAGGAACTGAATGAAGCCACTAAACTGACCAAAAGCATATGGAAGTGTCTTCTTGATGAAACGTTATGTCAATATTCCTCTAGTCCTTCTCTAGCACTTTCTGTGCTAGAGTTCTCTAAGAGACAGCAACCCATAAGAAAAGTAGAGACGTTATTTTGGACGAATACTTCCTGCAGTACTTCCTTCCCCAGTTGCAAGACAAAAGCAACTACAGGAAAAAAAAAAAAAACCCTCGGTAAGATAAAATCAGAAGCCACTCCAATAGAGCAGCCAGGTAGTCACTCCCAAGCTGCAGTGAACGGAGATGAAGAGAAGCCAAGTGCCTTGCATGTGCAAAAGTACCATTAAAAAAATCAAGACTTGGGAGAGGAGCTTCTGAATACCAGATCTGCCCATTTAGTATCATGTTACAAAGCTTCTCCTTGAAAACAGGCAAATACAGAGGACTCTGCCCAGAAATGGTATAAATTATGATAGATGACATTCTTTATGCATTTTTCCCTGGCTTTAAGAATTACTAGCTCTTCCAATACTGAAAAAGAAAGAAGGGAGCTTTTAGAGCACCAAGGAACTGCAAATCCTGCACTCTATCTTGAAAAAAAGACATTGCTATGTGCTCTGTTCAGGTAGATTGAGACGTATATGAAGCCAACACCATCCCTGTCTTCAGGATTCTATCATTTTTCACACACAATTTTTATGCGGACAGAAAATAGAACTAGCTGAAAAATTGCTATGGCTAAATGGGCACAATCCTCCACAATGTATGAAGTTAATAGTATATTAAGATGTTGATGCTTATCTTTACATACAAGGAACAATAAAAGGAAGTATCAATTTAGCCAAATCGGTTTTCCACTTAAAGCAGCACAAGTAAACATACGCACATACCACTAAAAATATGGACAAGTCTCAACAAGATGAGAAGTGTACTGAGGCTAAGGGGTGAAGATACATTCAAAATATGGACAACCACTTTAAAAAAAAGTATAAACATTTTAAATGTGTCCGAACTTTTCCCTCAATTTATTTCTTTATGGTCTAGCTTGGTAAGCATCATGCTAGAATCGAGCCTTGAGCAAAGAATTAAAAACAGTAGATGGAAAGGGCTTTAAGAAACAATTTGAGCGAGATATTTAATATGCAAGCCTTGTAACACTGCCCCAACTTGGAAGCATCTACAAACAGCGCAATCTCCTGCCTCTGGTGGCAGAATTTCAAGATTGCATTACCATGTGAAAAGGGCTTACAGGAGAGCGGAGTGTCAAAACAGCAGATCATTTTGAGTTTGGAACAAGGCAAGATACTATTGATTAGCTTGCCTCTACGCAAAGCAACAACTCCTACAGTTCTCAGCAATGATAACATGCCAAACACAGCCTGCAGAAGCTCAGGAGCTGAAAACAGCTGCCTTGTACAGAGAAAAGATACTGCTCTGATTAACTGAAGAAAAATGGATGGGTGGGGGAAGACGACAGCAATTTTTCAGCTGTCTGGTTGCAAGAGTCTTGGTCCTGAAGAAACACTTGACTATTACTGGAAAAATGAAAGCTGTGAAGTAGGTAAATATGCAAAGAGCTATATAGAATTTCAAAGCAAACAGAAATCCACATTTTATAAGATGGAAACAGAGTAATACAGTATTTTGGAACGACTGCTTTAGACACTTCATTACTATCATGTTTCCCCTATTCAGTCTCTAAGTAGATAGGAACCTCTTTCTTGGTTTCCACCAATACTGTTTTCTTTGACTTTATTGTCCTTGACAAATTCTCCCAGACTTGTAAACTGCTTTCTACATCTTATCAGAAGAGAAAGCTGGCTGGGAAAGTTACCGTTGCATTCCTTTCTTGCACACAGTTTGTTGAGAAGTGGTTCAAACACATTATCTACTGAGTCTTCCTTAAATTCACTTCTTGAATTGAGCTACTTACATATTGGGGGGAAAAAAGCAGCCCACCTTATTTGGGACTTCACAGCACACAGAAAAGCTATGGCTAGACAATGTAAGGCAGACAAGTAGTAAACTTCGTTATTTCCTCAGCTGACTGTAGAGAAACTGCCACCTACTCAATATATGGAAAATAAACAAGGAAATTATAAAGCAGTATTTAAAAATACCTGAAAATATTTCAGAAACCACTCCTGTTAAAAGCTGAGCAGATGCAAGCCCTAAAGGCCTCCATTTTAAATGGTAATGCCAATAAGTTCACACTTCCAAATATCAAAAAGCGGCATAGTTAAGAAAGCATAAGACTGAAACCAGAGATACAAGAAAAAGCAGAAAACTCTGCTTGTCCACATCCACTATTTTTTTCAGCAAAAACTCTGATTTCTGTTCAATCAGTTTCCTTTGCTTAGTTTATCTTTCTAAGTCTCCATCTCACATCGTCTTTGCATCTTACCACAAATATCTGTAGAAACACCTTACTGATAAAAGTCTATCTGCATAAAGCTGACATCATGACAGCTTCTTTACTATGGTAATTTTTATGTACTGAGTAGAGTACTTATGAATTATAAGAAAATTTAGTTATGTTTTGGACCAAGCAAATCACTGGAAGTTTTCTCTCCCCGTCTATATTCCAAAGAGTTCTTTTCTTTCAAAACTTGAAACAAAATTACTCCAAAATCCCACAAAAACCTATTAAAGTAGTTGGGGAAGGAACTGCTATGTCTGGGTGTTCAGGCTCTTCAACTTACATACTGCACAAGCTCCAGAGGTAAGTATGTGAATTCTTAAGCGTCATCTTGAAAAAAGCTCTGACACTATGCTTGTCACCTGGATCACCAGTTCTTCCTTATGACTTTTTAAACTTAGAAAGTGGTTCTGAGAAAATCCATGACTCTCACTTGCTGAGATAAGCAAGGTAAGCAGGACAAGCAATGAGATTAAATGAGTCACCTACACTCATAAGGACTAGAGCACATCTACTGCCATAAACTTAACTGTATATTCCAGCTTTTATTTGTCAGTTGTTATAAAACAACGTGATGCACAAGATTTCAAATACCTCACATATACAGATGTATGTATGTGCACTCATTAATATTAAAGAGAGACAAACCCAAAAATTTGAAAGAAAGTCAAAGAACCCACCTACATCTAGATGCAAATACGTGTAACAAACTGGTCAGATGTCTTTGCCAGGCCTTCAAAATGAGTGAACCAAAAGAACGAACTGAAGAAGAAATACACGCTAAGCAGGGTATTTTGTGAAACACGCACAGATATTGAGATCTCTATAGTATTGTATTTTAAACTTTCAGCAAACACGGGCCAAGAAGAAAACCAAAATGAATTAACATACATACTTCGGAATAGGTCAATGAAATATGTCCACACAAGCTTTATTAATGAAATCACAAGTTCAGTGAAGCCAAATGGACATCTCAACTGGTAAACAGAGTAATAAGAAACACTGTCATATCCAGTTAAAACAGATTTGCAAACAATAGGCAGCCTAACTAATGAGAAACATGAATGTAACTTACAAATTAAAGAGACCTTCAAGGTAAGAACAGCCCCAAAACACTCTCCACAAATTAAAAGACCTAAACCAATGGACTACACTATCAAGAAAAAGTTCTTTACATGTCAAAAATTAATCTATACATGAACTTAAGGAAAAGAAAACATACTTTCCCAGCTAAGGGAAGATGTCAATGCTGCAGACCACATCATAAACCCATGTCATGCCAGAGGGACTTCCAAGAAGACAGAAATCCCCAACCAAGCAAACAACAACAAAAAAACCCAAAGCAAATTTGGTGGCAAGTAGAGGAAATAGCATACAGCTTGTTTTTATTTAACCTATTTTTCTGTATGCCCTGAGCACATACTTGCATCTGCATTGCCAACAGTATTCAGAACATTTAAACAGAAACTTTACTTTTAAAATGCAGTAACATCACATTAGAAAGAAGCCCAAAATTTTAGCAAAAGCAAAGCACAAGCAGCTGTAAATACAAAAACATACATTAAATTAATTGCTATACCTTTCATTCAAAACTTTTAAAAATACCTTGTGCAAAGAAAATTTCTTCCCTTAAGCTTTTCCACTATCACATAGGATAACTAGCATCTTATACTTTTTTGTGCCTTCTTTAGCTTAGTGACAAGTTACAAAGCAGTGGAAAGATTATTACCAAGCACTACAGCCTGGACACAAGCAAACACAGGGTTACTTGGGCTCCAAACCAGTTATACACAAACTCTTTGAGCAACCCCCACATTGCTGCTCCATGGTCAGGAACAGACAACTACAGAAGAGTGTGGTCCTTATTTCTTGAAAAAAAATAAAACCAAAAAATCCCCTGGTGTGACCGTGGGATAAAGATGTCTCATTTTGTCTAGCTTTTCCTCTAGAATCAATGACAGTTGTGCTTTTATTCTGCTCTCCCTGGGGACGTCACAAGAAGGATAAAAGAGAATAACCAAAACGTCACTCTTTGCTGGCTGACTGCTGTATTACATCAAAGAAAGTTTCTCAACGGTTTCAGCAAAGATTGAATAGAAAATACACAGAATGGCAATCAATTCAAATTTCTCTCATCTCTCTGCATTGCACTAAAACATGTGCAACAGGGGTATCTAAAAATTATTTGCAGAATTTGAAAAGGTTAGTAGGGAAGCTACAGAGCAGCACATGAAAAGACTGGGCTGAAATGGAAACTATCACACCAGAGAGATGTGGGATTCTTCGACAATTCTTATTTAAATATTTGCATTATAAACATCTACACAAAACTTAGAATGTACTAATGACGTGAAGGTGAGACACCATCACCCTGAGGCACAGGGGAGGAGCAAGGTATCATACAGAAAGAAATGGAACCGAAATAATGGAAACAGTATGAAATTCAATAGAGCAAAATACAAGCTTGAACACTGCAGCAAGGATTTCTGTTAGAACCCAAAATATCATAATGAAAATTACTACAGAGGGCACTGAGCTGATCACAAAATGACTACAAGCCACCATCATCAGACAAAAACAAGGAGATGAAAACTTCTCTGCAGGAGATTTGGGGGAAAAAAAAAGTAACCGATTTTGGATGTTCTTTCAATTCTTTTTATAATTTTTTTATACATGCACACACACACAAAGAAATGCTTTAACATCTTCAAGCTGATGACTTAATACTGTCAGGTTCATTCATTCTGAAGAGTCTTTTATTTTGAAAGCAGATACACAGAAATCAATTAAATTATTCAAAGCAAAGCATTTATTCAATATAAGTATATGTAAAAGTAGAAGGCACAAGGAAAGCTGTATTATATGGCTTGTATTGAAAGACTGATTTAAAGCAGCTTTTTAGTCCACACGATGGAGAGCATTTACTGGTATCTTTTGCATAATTTTTTTATTTTAATATTATGCATGAAAAACTTTGAATCGAGTAAAAATAAGCATGATCATGAGAAAAACAGCAAAAATTACACAGACCTGTTGATAGCATGGCTGATTAATATAGAAAAAAACTAAAATTATTAAAATAATCTACCAGACATGACTAAATACGACCAAAAAATATAGCTACACGTGGTAAAAACAATGTGAAATAGGTCTCTTCATTTCAGAATGGTATCAGAATATGACAGCAAAAGGAGTCCGCCCTTTTCAAAGGGACCTACTTTTCCAAATACATTACCATTTCAAATTAAAATACTAAATATTTATATATGTATTTCTATCAATATTTAAAGTAACAACATAGGCTTTGTAGTAAACACTAGTTTTCTTACACCAACCTGCTTTTTCAAACCGGTATGAAAGTAACTGAGAATTTGTTTTTACTGTATTGGAGTCATATAATTTCATAATATAAAATGGCAAAACAGGTATTTCCTCTACCTAGCAGGGCATTTGCTAATTTGAACTCAACTTTTCTTTTGTCTGTATTTTGTTTTCATCAGCCAGCTACTTTCCACATTCTAGTTACCTCAAAACTAATTAATGATAAATTCCATGCAACTCCATAAGTCTTTTTAATAAATTACAAGAGTAGCTTTTATCATGAAGACCTGTCCAAAGAAACCTTATTATAAACGTGAGCTCAGAGATCCGTATGTGGTTATTTCTGGTCATATCTTGTATTGCATTAGTCTACTGTCTTTTTTTCAACCCCCAACCCCTACTGTCTTACTGGATTGAGCATTCAAGTTTTTTTACTCACTTCTGTGCTCCCTGAGACAACAGCTTTGTCCACGTTCACCGATAGCTGCTCTTCAGTCTGGCAGACTCCCAATGACCACTCCGCACAGCGGTGATGAGCCCAGCAATGACCTAATGCATTATGAAAGAAAAAAAGCTTTAGTTGTACAACTCTGTCAAGCATTTCCTGTAAGATTGGAACTTAGTTCTAGTAGTAAACACATGCCAAATGAAATGAATAGTCTCTCTTCCTCCCCTTTTCCTTCTTGCAACATTTAATGCCCTTATTATCACACACTGAATATATTGCAGTTACTATGAGACACTAACTATCATGCAATTTTTTTTTTTAAACGTAACACGCCTTCCTCTTCATTTCAGCACATTCTGTGTATCTGTTTCTAATTTTCAGATGCTCGATCATATAATCACAACAGTGAGGTGTATATGATTCTGTGATTCTATGACTTTATGATTCTATATGCAATGTTTGTGTGAGACACACACACATGGGAGTTACATTTGATCTTATATTTCACTGTAGATAACATTTGTCTGTGTATGTACTCTTATATAAGATTCCCAAGGACCGGATACAGATCTGTATGTTCATGTAGAACATGCTCACATGATGCTTTAGAATTCTACACAAAACTTTTAAAAGCTCAAAATACAGCATGAATAGAAACACCATATAAATGACTGAGAAAACTGTGTCAATACAACAAACACATTATAGAGATATAATTAGAAATGTTTATCTACATAACAAAAAAAATCAGAATTTGCAGAATTCAACAAGTATCTCTTAAAAGAAGTTTCTAATCCAATTCTGGGAAAAACAATGTAAATGATGTGTACTTCCGAAGGAATTCTGTGACATAGATTAGAAATGATGCTTTACATTAGCTGTTGAAATTAGGTACTTGGTAAACTTAATCATTCAGCAACAAAAAAACTCCCCCGAAAATCTCTGTAAGGGCTTGGGAAGAGTCGTCTACAAATAATAACAACTTAAAAAAATTTAGATTGATAAACCCCCCCGCCCATCCATACACACTATGGTATAACTATTTAAAACAAACCACTAAATGTTATTTTTTGTATTAATTAGACTTTGAAATGAGCTTCCACACTCCTGAAAGAATGACATTTATATTATTGCACAAATATATTTCCATTTTGAGGCAAAATACGTGAGTGGACTACCGGCATCAAAGCATTTGGACATAAGTGCTTTCTGAAAAAGTAATTCATAACTCAGTAAAAAGAAAAGTTCCATTAAAATGAAAGAGCAGATGACACTAGACAGTTTTCTGACAGAAAACCTGCAGATACTGGAAACGTGCAAGTGTATTATGCCTCTATTGTTCTAGCAATACTGCTCTTTTAAATCTTCCATTCCATTATTTCCAATAACCCTGCATTAGCAGCAGGAGATTAGGTAAGGCTACAGGATTAGGACTTTAAGAATTCAATTAAGCTGTGTCTCATTTCGTTTTCCTTTTCTCCCCAAAACAGAATCACGATACTGAAGATACTACTACCTGAACACCACTTCAGCAGTAGGTTACAAATATTTCCCTATACAAAGCTGACAAGAATTCTGGACAGTACTTGAAGAGGAGACTATACAAAACCACCACCTAACATTGGCAAAAGCTACAAAAGCATCATCAAACACTTGACGAACACCAGAGCACAGAAAACCAACATCTGAAAAACTTCACTCATTGTCATTGTAGCTACTGCACTACTACCGGATGGGAAAAAAAAGAGGATAGCAACATATCTTACCTGTTGGCTCAAATAAGGCTTGAACATCAATGTCGTCTGGTAAGCCAACTAAACTGAGTTCATCCCAGAATTTGACAACCTGATCGTCAGAAGCAGTTTGGGTGCTTACGCTTGTACATGATGCTACACTCGATCGAGATCTGTATCAGGGAGCAGAATAACAAACTTAAAACATTCTTTGTTCAATTAGCTAGATACTTGTAAATGATCCAAAACTCAGGGAAAGTGAATATACATTTTTCCAAACATGATAAAACATTAATCTACATGAACAAAAATCTTTCTTCCTCATACTTTAGTCCAACATTTTTCCCAATAACCAAGTTTTCAGTTAAAGCTGCTATTCAATAGATAAAAAAAAGTGCTTGGTAAAATGCCCCTTTCCCCAGCCTGTTCTCTTCCAGTTCTTCAGGACACACATGCTTCTTTTTTTAAAGTCCACTTCTGTTTAATATTAAAACTTGCCCAACCCTTAGAATGGAGAATTAGGTAACAGCAAGCAGTCTGTGTTACTCTGGGGAAGAAGAGATGTAGAAGGAAGAGAAGAGAGTGGTCTAAGTGGAGAGCACCAGCTGCAGCTTTCCTACGGCCCTCTCCCTGCAGTCTTAACAGCTGGGCCAGGGCACAGCACTGACAGTATCCTCAAAGGAGACTGCCACGGCCAGAGGTAAGGTGCCTGGATAAAATACAGCAACTATGGGGGGAAGGCAGAAAGAAAAACAGGACTGAAAAAGCTGCTTGGAAGTAAGTATCTTTATCCACTGCCACCAAGATGTTTTAAAAAAAAAAAAAAGGGGGGGTGGGGGGGGGGAGGACTGGGACAGGAAGAAAGGAGTGGGGGGGAATTGACAAATGTGATATTAAGACTACTATATTGTGCTGACATGCGAGGATCTAGTTTATAACCTTATTAATTTGTTCCCCAAATTCTAATCTCAACAGAAAACAATAAAACTCAGATTACTCTTAAAAAAAAAAAGAAACGATGATTCCTCCTCCTTTATTTCTTGCAGGCAAAAAAACTATCTTGGACATCTAAGGCCGTGCATTAGGCTTACTGATAAAAGAGACCTGATCTCATCTGATGCTTCAGCGGTTGGTAGGAAAGGAGGTGCTGCGCTTTCTATTAAGGTTCTTTAAACTTCATTTTTCTCCCCCATTAATAACTCAAATGTGTGCATTTTCTGTTACTTTGAGCTTCTAGAGTTGAGACAGCACAAAACCACCTCTCTTTCCTGACTGCTCT
>NW_009195866.1:0-221 GCF_000690835.1 Fulmarus glacialis | reverse complement strand
GGGGGGGGGGGGAAGACTAACATCCCTCTTGCACTGCCGAAGAAAGCTGAAAAGCTTTCACTTACGACATGATATCCTTGTGACCCACGTCATGACAGAGGCTGAACACCAACATCCCTGCCCCCCTCCCCAAACTCGCTAACTCTGGCACTATTGACATTAAGACTCCCGTTACCTACGCATTAAGTTAACCTGTTCTGTTCAACAAAGCTGGTTCCTGA
>NW_009195865.1:0-1313 GCF_000690835.1 Fulmarus glacialis | reverse complement strand
AATGAGGCTTTGGAGCCTCAAAAGAGACTGGTGTATGTTTGAGGCAGGTCCAAGTCCAGTAATTCTCCGGAACTCCTTCCAGGAATTTCCCTTAGTCTTTTGGTTTCCTCTGGAGATGAGCAAATTCCCAAAAGCCCCGGAATCTTCCAAGGTAGCTACCCGAAGAGCATTGTGTATGTTGGGGGAAGGTCCATGCCCTGCAGCTCCTTTGGACTCCTCCCAGGCAGCTCCGGACTATTTTGGCCTCCCCTGGAGACCATGGAATTTCACAGGTAGCAGCCCCAGACTCCTCCAGGGAATCCACCCGAGGAGTTTTATCAATGTTGGAGGCAGGTCCATGCTCTGTACCTTTCTGGGACTCCGCCAAGGCAGCTTGGGAGTGTTTTGATCTTCCCTGAAAACAGCCGAAGTCTTGCGTAAAGGACACATACGCCTCCTAGGCAGTACCTGAAGAGTTTTGTTCCTGTTGGAGGCAGGTCCATGCTCTGTAACTTTCTGGGACTCCTCTCAGGCATCTCCAGAAGCATTTTGGTTTCTTCTGGAGTCTGTGGCCTGTAGCTCTTCTGGACCTTCAGCCCCGGAATGTTTTGGTCTCCCCTGGAGACAGCTGAATTTTGAAGGTAGCAGCCCCAGACTCCCCAAAGGAAGGTACACAAAGAGTTTTGCGTATGTTGGAGGTGGGTCCTTGCCCTGTAGCTCTCTGAGACTCCTCCCAGGCAGCTTTGGAGTGTTTTGACTTTGCCTGGAGATAGCTGAAGCCCTTGGTAACAGCCGCAGCCTCGTCCTAGGTAGTTACCTGAAGAGTTTACATGCAGGCAGGTTGTAGCTGTCAGCTTGAGAAAACACAACAGCCTGCCAAAGCCCTTCTCACAGCCGTCTGCAAAACAGTTCCCCTTTGCTCTTTGTGAAAGGCAGGGGAGAATCCAGCAAGGGAAAGGGTGTAAGGAGACCTGACACTCCCCGACCTACACCCAGTGGCAGGGACCGCTGAAACCAGAAACTGGATTGGATTGTCTCTGGTAGCCAGCTGCAAGCCTACCTCCCGCTCCAGTGTGAAGTCTCTCCCATCAGTAGGTGTTCTGCTTATCAGCTGGCTGCCATCCAGCTGACGGAGAGACAATCCATCCTGAAGGCACTTCCAACGGAGTACACGTTTCTGGCTATGCTGTGTACATCAACAGAGAGAGGGACAGAAATTGCATCTCCGACAGCTGGGAGAGCCCTGGTGGAAGTGTCCCATTTAGAGACACTCCAGGGATCTCAGTGAGCTTCTTATTCCCCCAGCCGCCTTAGAATCATAGAATCATAGAATC
>NW_009195864.1:43649-54356 GCF_000690835.1 Fulmarus glacialis | reverse complement strand
AAAGGAAAGGAAAGGAAAGGAAAGGAAGCCCTTTGACTCTTACTAATAACTTATAAATTTTCATTTCAACATTTTAAAAATGAAATGTTTCCTAAATAGAAGTGTTTATTTTTTAATTTTGAAGTCAGCATTTTTGTTGTAAAATAAGCACTTCTTTTTTAAAAAAATAAGTCGAGACAAAAAATATAACAGAGATTTTGTTTAGGCTTGAGTGAAATGATTGCAATCAAACTAACAGAATTTTTCTTCATTAAAAAAAAGTTCAACTTTAGCTATTTCTTCACTGTCTTTTCAGCATCCTTACCAAGTTTAAAAATCTGTTCTTTACTGAGCTCTGTTAGTAACTTTCTCTGTTGGGCAAAATAGATGCCAAATCCTAATATACACTGCAACTATTTTTAGAAATGATCTTCCAATAGTCGAGATCAAAGTATTAAGAACCACCCAAGCAGCTGGCATATTTGAATTTTTGATCTGAATTTTGGACTAGGCTTCTCTTTTAAACTGGTGCAGGTAATTTCAGTGCAGTGTTTTCATTCTGCTATAGATAATGCCACATCATCTTGACCTGATTTGCAATTGTATACAGAAAAAAATCTGTAAAGGTTCGCTAATCAGATTTTTGAATGAAATTTTGAAATCTGCTTAGTTTGAGGAATAGTCTGTGACTAGCTGATTAGCAGAGAAGTTTTGCATACACACCTGTGTTAGCACTCCCTTTCAAAAGAAATGCGTCTATTGCAAGCTGGATCAAGTTTGGGAGATTGCACCTCAGGGGAGATGGTAATAATATGAGATACTTTTCAATATTTGCTGTATCTGGCAAATTGCTAGATTAATGACCACAACTACAGAAAACCAGCATTAAATAATTTCACTTTTGTTTTGTTTTGTTTTCAGTTTAGCTGGAAACAGAGCTGAAATGCAACTTTTATTAGAATGCATGCTTCAGATTATTTCAAGCATTGCTTTACCTGATGAAGACATGCTGTGATGTGAAATGCTCCTGTCTATTAGAAATGAATTAGGTAATAACGTTTTACAAGGATGAAGGCATTGCTTAATCCTGAAATCTCTTAACACATGGACTGTCAAAAGGGTCTGCTTTTCTTATCTCATTTGTTGGGGAGGCGGTTTCATATGGAACTAATATTTTCATTTGCTCTGGGTGTGGGCACATTTTTTTGTAAAACTCAGTGTCTGTGTGATGACAGAATTTATTTCATTCATTATTGTTGCCACATATTGAAACATTTTATTTCAGTTCAGTAGACTATTTTTGTTTCCATAAATTATCCAGTCTGTTTCTCACATAAATGATGGGATGGATGCCTCCAGTGTTAAGGAAGATAAAAAGGCAAGGAAAGATATATTTGAGATTACCTTTAGTGTCATGCAAGTTATTACCTAGCAGTCTGAGAATAGTTTACAGAAGTGTCTGATAAATATGTTTGGAACAAGCCTGAACTGGAACTAGCAGGGCAGACAGCGGAGTTGCACATCTAGCTTTTGATTTTACCCATTTCCTCAAAATGCAGATGTATCACTTAGGGCAGAAATCCATCATTTCCCAGTCACTTTCTTAGTTTAATTTGTGTTGAGCAGACAAAACGCACTGTATTATCTTTTCTGCATAATGTTTATTGTCCTCGATCACAACTTGTCAGTGTATCATTGCACTTGCTCCGTGTTTCAGCCATGAGTCGATTAATCTATTGCCTTTGTTCATACCTTTGTGAACAGAGAACGTCCCTCACGTTGGATGAACTGGCAAGTGGCAATAGAGAAAATAAAGTCTGTGGCTTTGTTTTGGTGGCATGCATGGGTGCGGGATTGGGAAGATCTCTCTTTGAGAGGACCTCAGTGATGTGAGAAGGCTGGTTTGCATGTGCAAGACTTATAGGGTGCTTTGATGTCATTCTCCAGTAAAGAATAGGGCGGGGAGGTTGTAGCAGGAGTGCTCTGAACCAGCCCTTCGGTACCAGAGGCCCCTTTACCACCAGTTCAGAGTGGGTTGCCATGAAAATCAAAATGAGCGTCCTTCCTGGGAAATGAAAGGAAGCATTGACAGGGTCAGGAAGTACCAACAAATTTGAGGCAAAACCAGGTGTTTTTTATAAGTTTGCCTCATCTTCTCCTGAATCCTGGTACTAACGATTCCAGGTACTAGAACATTTAGCCAATTCTGAATGAAAGTTAGTTTGCCTATTAATGAGCAAGAGATAAATCTTCCGGAGCATCTCCAGTGTTGGCTGGTTCAGGTAAAAGGTTTAAAATCCAGGTCATCCCTGGGTTTTAACCCAAGACCACACAGGTCTTTCCATCTATAGTACAAACAGAACCTGAATGGGAAATTCTTTCTATAACAAAGATAATGCCTTCCCCTATAAACCTTGGCTGCAACTGGTGGTCTTGTTCTTTCTGAAATCCAGTCCTAAGTACAAACATACTGCCTGTTATTTCTTTCCTTAAATGCTAGCATTTGCTTCTTTGAAGGAAAGAGGAAGACCACTTTTCCTTTAATTAAAGAAAAAACGTTGAATCACTCAGCATGGATGGATGAATGTCGGTGCAATCTCACCAGAAAATACTTTGGAAACCCAGCTTTTCCTTTCTGCTGAGGGAGAGCTGCTGTCTGAGGGATTCTTTGCTGGATTTTGCAGACACAAGAACTGCATTGTGAACAGGAGGAGATAATCTTACCATCCACGTAAAAGTAACATACTTTAGGGTGACAGGCGCACCTGGTGGTACCTGGACCCAACTGCATGAACAACCATCTAAATTAATTGTAAGAATTTGGTATTTGTACATATGCCTTAAAATTGTACATTCTTCATTTGTTAAAGGGACATTGCCAAGACTGGTAGGCCTAAAATTAGCTCTCCAGCTGTGTTTTGCTTTGCAGGCACGTGCATGTCTGTTCCATCCCTGGAAGCAGCTGGGTGTTGAAACCCACAAGAAACCTGCTCTGTGTGAAATGCAAAAAGAACATGTGATTTTTCAAGATTCCCTCCCTTTTCTTTTGTTTGCTTTTCCTTGCTTCTCCCATCTCTTTATGATGACCATCTTTTCTGGCTGAAGACCAGGCCTGTCTTCAAAGTTTCTTAGTGCTACATTTGCTTAGGGGGTGAGAGCCTGAACGCCCAATTTTCAGCCATCAGTCCAACATGCCAGCTACAGAATGCAACTGCACAGCCCCCTCAGTGCGTGCTTGGCGTTAATCTCCAGCTTGGATCCGTGCTCCTCCTTGGCATACAAGTTCATACCAGCATCTTCCAATTGAACACCCAGCTTGATGCTGAGAAGGGAACATGCAACTGGAAGAAGGAGGCACATGGATTTTATGGTTAGAGAGGAACTTACCAGAAAGGTATTTTTGTCTAGCCTACAGCCTTTCCTCAGAGAAGAGACAAACAGATTTCTTAGACTCAGGAGAGCTGCTTTTTAATGGCGTTTTTAGACGGCTGCAAGCTAATTCTTGGCTTCTGAATTTTGACTCCATAGTGGTTGAGCTGTTATGCTTTTACTAATATTTAGAAATGAGCAACTCCCTTTTCAGTGTGGAAATATGACTTGGAGATACCCTAAGCAGTATCCCAGCAGTGTCCGTGTCTCCTGGGTGGGCATAGCAGGTGAGACCTCCTTCATACATGAACATTAGTGAGGCTGCGTGCAGGTGGAGGGTAGCATCTGAGATGGGTGGAGAAGATCAGTTGTCCCACTGTCACCTTGCTGTGATGGGTTTTCAACTCTTTGTATGTTCAGAAGCCGTTTGGAAATGGGTGTGAGCTTCAAAGTGTTATGCAAGACCCAGAGGTTCTCCTTGGAGCTAGTGTGAAGAGTTTCTCTTCTCTTTTCATACCTCTCTAATGAAAATATCTGTAAAGAATCTAAGGCATGGAAAGAAAAGATTTTTTCTTCTAACAGTGGAAGTTATTCAGGCTTTGTTCATAATAGAGGTGGGCCAGGCATGACTGTCGCTGGACGTTGTAAAATTAAGCATGATTCAAATTTTAAGTGCTAACAGAACTAGCTGTCATGGTTTAACCCCAGCCAGCAACTAAGCACCACACAGCCACTCGCTCACTCCCCCAGGGTGGGATGGGGGAAAGAATAAGAAGTGTAAAAGTGAGAAAACTCGAGGGTTGAGACAAAGACAGTTTAATATGTAAAGCAAAAGCTGCGCACGCAAGCAAAGCAAAACAAGGAATTAATTCACTACTTCCCATCAGCAGACAGGCGATCAGCCATCTCCAGGAAAGCAGGGCTCCATCATGCATAACAGTGACTTGGGAAGACAAACTCCATCACTCCAAATATTCCCCCCTTCCTTCGTCTTCCCCCAGCTTTATATGCTGAGCATGAGGTCATACGGTATGGAATATCCCTTTGGTCAGTTGGGGTCAGCTGTCCCGGCTGTGTCCCCTCCCAACCTCTTGTGCACCCCTAGCCTACTCACCGGTGGGGTGGTGTGAGAAGCAGAAAAGGCCTTGACTCTGTGTAAGCACTGCTCAGCAGTAACTAAAACATCCCTGTATTATCAACACTGTTTCCAGCACAAATCCAAAACATAGCCCCACACTAGCTACTATGAAGAAAATTAACTCTATCCCAGCCAAAACCAGCACACTAGTGAAAAACTAGACAGCTGAAGTTGGGTTTTCAGTAGACCTATTTGCCTTTTGCCTAGCCAAATAGGAGCCCTGACAAAATCTTACGGTAGCTGAATCACTGTGGAGCCAATTGCAAAGTTCAGTTATAACTTCATGGAAGAGAATAAACAGTGCACACCTGTAGACAAAGTACACGGGAGGTTTTTCTCTATACTACTCCTGAGTTCACTAAAAGCTTATTATCTGTTTGCTTAGCTGCTGGTTCAATTTAGGATAATATTTAACTCTCATAGAACCTAACCACTGATGAAATTTTAACTTGAAAATCGGTAACTCCTATTGCTTCCAGGGGGAAATGAAGGAGGATGGCCATCATACATTGCTCTTCAAGTGCTTTACTGATAAATAGTTTTTATGAAAGGCTTGATAAAGTATCTGCTATTAACATTGTCAAGATGGAGAAAGTGAAGTCAGAGAAATAGTAAATAGCCTGCCCATATCTACAGGGAGTGTCAGGCTGTGCTTCTGCAAGATTGTAGGGTATCTACTGCTAGATCAAAACCACAGGAGCCCTATGACAAAAAATTGCTGAACTAGGGTTCGTGTTTGTTCCTGGTTTAAATTTGTTGAAAAGATCCTGAAGGAGGTAATTTTCATCTGGACTTTGTGTAGTCTCTGCTGTCTTGTCTCTGCTTGTCCTTCCCTAAGGACTTCCCAGAGTCAGCTCAGTGGCCATCTCACCTGTCCATTCTTGCCTCCCTTTTTCTTCTGTAGATTCAAAGAAAGATCTGTGTTCCTGGATGCCCCTCATGTGCTGTCTCCTTTTTTATATGTAAGCTCAAGTCCCGGTGACAGTCTCTTTTTCACAAAAGTGCAAATCCTATGAGCACCCTACTTGGATTTTGTCTTATATATCTAGGAATTTCAACAACCTGGTGTTGTTGCAGAGCTGAGGAAGCTCTAAGTCAGAGACCATGTGAGAAGTGACCGGTTTCCCCTTGCCCTGTCTATCACAATCCAAACTGGGCCTGCATGAAAATACAAGACCTCATAGAAAAAGGCTTTTATGCAGCAGGTTCGGATTGTCAGTGCCTGAAGTGATGTGATCTATCACGTTATTTCTGTGCAAATGCCTCAGCCCAGACACCAGTGGGATTTGTGGCTTTTCAGAGCCTGAGCATGGTCTCAGAAGGAAGCAGAGAGCAGCGATGATGAGTCTGGGACTGCTCCGCTCTGCTGGCAGCTCCCCTGCGCCCCAGGACAGCAAGCAAGTGCTTTCTGGAAGGAGATCCTGCATCTGAACATCCCTTTTGCTTGGACATGTTTTGCCACTTCCAGCACTGATGAGTGGCCTGAGGATGACAGCAGAGGCTTTTTGTGGGAGGTGTCCCCTGAAGGGATGAAAGCAGTGGGCAGGGGCAAGCCGAGACTAGGCGAGCAACAAGCTCTTGGACACATTCAGTGCTTTCTCTGCCTCCTTCCTAGGGTTTTTATCTTTTTTGTGGTATACTGTCAAGCTCCAGTCACTTTATCAAAAAGCAGATCTAGCATTCCTGACTAGGAAGCATCCAAGACTGGCCCTTCTTCAGGGACCAAAGTCTCCTTGCAGTGCTCAGCCTCGTTTGCTCTGACCAAGGCAAAGGACTATTGCTCTACAGCCATGTCCCAGGCTGAGAACCACATTTCAGCCAGAACCGTATTGCTGCAGTTTCAGGAAAATAAATATAGCTGCAGTAGCAAAGCAGAAGAATAGTCCTTGCTTATTCTAATTTCGTGCAGTGGCTTAGAGCTTACAGGCTTTCCCTCCTTGTCCTTTTAATAATCGTCAGTTGAATCTTGGCTAGTGCCTTAGAGTTACTGAGCTGCAGCTGAGGATGATGAATTGTCATCCGCAGATATTGACAGGGGTGGTGGGAATCTCTGCTGACCCGTCATAGTCCGTTGCTCTTGTTCAGGACCTCAGTTTGTCCGAACACATTGTGCAGTAGTGGGGCCAGGGCAAGTGGGCTTGGACCCCCTATTCTGGGCTTGGAGGTACTTTTGCAGACCTGGTGTGGCACAGATGGGTGTCCTAGTGTCGCCTGGAAGAGCGCCTGGGAAGAGTCAGAGCAGTAGGCAGCAGGATTGTCAGCCTTGGCTGACCCGCCTCCCACTGTCTTTGGGGACTGTGCCAGCACATCTTTCCAGTGCCCATAAGTAGACTTTCTCCACTCTGCCCAGAGCTAATGGCAAAGAAAAAGCTACTCATCTGGAGAACACCCTCTCCCAGGAACCTGCATGTCAAACCTACCATCACTGTTCTGGACCAGGCAAGGGGAGAGGGGCCAATGACATGGCAGAGGAAGTTGTTTGTCTGCCTGAAAGGGAAAACAATAACCCATTTTGGGTATTCTTGGTGAAGGAGGGTCTCAGTCCACTTTGAGGTGGACTACAGCAGAGAGAAGGTGGCTAATATATCGCAGAGAAAGCATGGAAACTGGGAAGAGCTGGTGCAATGAAGAGAGCTTTGGCTATGTGATCTTGCTCCATCCTGGGTTGGGGATCATCTGGGCCACCACAGAATGTAGTCAGGGGATATTTACTGAGCTCAGGGTGTCACCTTCATTGATGCCCCAACACCCAGGTGGAGCAGGAGGAGGGACAGGAGCCAAACGCAGCTGGTAAGAGACCAGCACTCCTTCAGGGGGACCTGCTTCACCTTGACAATTATGGCAACAAATCCTGCTCTCTACCCGTCTCCACACCTTCCTGAGTTTTGAAGTGGCACATGTGGTAGTCTTGTTGTATTTTAATAATTCTGCCCTTTCAGGGAGGGCTGTATTTCACACTGTATTCAGCAGGTAAGCAGCCATTATAATTTCTGGGGCCTTCAAGACAGTGCTTCAGGCTGCCATGGCTCCTGGGCTGCCAGAGGCTCTTGGCCCTGGCTGCAGGAGAGGCAAAGCTGAAGAAAATAAGAGATCAGAGCAAGAGATGCAAAGAAGATATTTTATTGCTTTTAATCCAACACATGTAAAATTTCACAGCACAGCAAGCAGCAATCAAGGCTTTTTGCATAAAATTGTCTCCCAGGGATGTCCTTTGAGGTCTGGTCGTCTCAGTCCTCATGGGCAAACGAATAAACTGAAGCTGTTGCAAGTGGTGGCTATAAGTCCGCTCGGGCTCCTGCTCCAGCCCAATGCCATCTGCTTCCTCTGGCCTTGCAAATAGCGTGCAGGGCACAGCAAGGTCTTCACCAGGGAAGGGGGACTGGACGTCCACCCAAGGGTGAGGACCTGCGGTTTCCACGTTCAGGTAGCCTAGCTGCTCGCATGCTCCGCAGCCAAGCGGCAGCTGCTTGGGCGGTGAGCGAGGCAGATGGTTGGCATTGGTGGTGAATGGCTTTGGAGAGAGGGCACCAGCATATGCTGCTTGCTGAAGAACAGCAGTGGCAGGGTAATTCTGCTAGCTTGTACAGGGCCAGCCCCAGAGGGTCCCGGCCAGCTCGGGTAACATCTATCAGGCCTGCGTGTCCCACACTGTGCCGGCTCCAATGCCTGTGGTTATCCTCTGAAAGGCCCCGGAGATGCAGGGCTTCCTGCGGATTATGCACCACTCCTCACTGGGGAAGGAGAAGGTGGGGAAATGTTTTCCATCCGTTGTGGTGACGCACCAGGGGAACCCCCTGGAAACAAAGCCTGCTCTGACCTCCTGCATCCCACCGGGGAGGGACTGCGTGTGCCAAACACCTCCTGAGCCATCCTGTGTGAGGCTGACTTCCTAATCCTAAACTCATTATTTGCAACTCAGGGGTGGAAGCGTGCGGCTGCCAACTCCCAAATGACTGGTTCAGCCCACTCGGGGCTCTCTGATCCTCTTGCGGTGGATTGCATCTTCCGCCCCACGTAAGGAGTGAGCTCACCACAGACCAGGCTGAGTGCGGCTCTCTCCCTCCCCTGGCAGTCCTCCCGGATTACAGCATGACCCTCGGCTATGAGTCACTTCTTTTCTCACAAACCCAGACGCTGTGCCGAGCGGGCGGCTGCTCATCTGCACCAGCGCTGAGAATTTACTGCGGCGAAGCGAGTTTGGCCTGCAGTGACTCCTTCTCCGCATATGACCTTTCTGACTCTCGCTGGTCCTCCCGCGTAGAGCATTTCGGTGCAACTGCTTCTTCGAGCACTGCTTGGGAAGAGAGAGGAAAAATGCCATGGGGCTCTTGCAGTGCCAAGGAACAAGTGACAGCCAGGCGCTGGCCATGTGGTGGGGCTTTCCATGGGCTCGTTTCTCGGTGCTGCTCGTGCATGCCCTGCTGGCTATAATCAATACTTCACATTGGGCAGCGATGCTGCTGGTGTGAGTACTCCCTCCACGCATCAGTGGGGATGAGGAGGGTCAGCGTAACCAGTGACCACTGCCCCCGTCATCCCAGCAAAGCCCGGTGGGGATCATCCAGACTTGGGGTGAAGGCAGCTAGGCTGTTGAGGGTCGCCAACCTCTTACCCTCCATCGGACACGTGTGCGCACTCTGAGCCTGCCAGTTCCCAGCTGCAAGCCAGGGAATCTCATTTTGAGGGCAGTGCCGCTGCCGCCTTTGGTACCAGTTTTGCTAAATCGACCCCAACGCCTGCTCCCGGGCCAGGTGGTGTTTGGCCAGGGCTATCCCAGGTGCAGGCAGGGTCTCGGGGGCATCACGCAGTCACAGGGCGGAGACCCGGCTCCCGCTCCTGCCGCCTCTGCCGGCAGGGATGCGCAGCCAGACAAGTGAATCAGCACCGCCGTGACGCACAGTCACGAGAGAGCTGACTCCTCTTCGGAGGGCTGCGGGGATGCCATTTTCAGGGAAAGGCAACTTCAAAACGCTTCTCCTGCTCTCTGCTTGTTTCCATACCTATGTGCTTCCGGTGCTTTCAAAGGAGGCAGAACTAGCCTGAAACTCTGTGTTTCGCTTCGGTTTGTTTGTTTCCTCTCTCCGGAGCAGCGTTCCTCCTATGTTGTCTGGCTCAGCATTTTGCCGACTTGCTAAGTATCTTGTAAGGAAATCATTTATAATAAAGCTGGTATGCTGGGGTTTATCATTTATAAGTGTGGGTCAGGGTTTAGTTCACTGTGTTAAACTCTCTATGCTGCATGTGATTTTTCAAGCTTTGTCAGGAACAAAAAGTTCTGGGGATGTGCAAAGCATGACTGCATGGTTTCCATGGAGACTCTGCTAGTTAGGCTATGGAAATCCTGAAAAGGCCAGAGGATGACTGACAATACAAGGTCTTAGCGGCTGATCTGAAGAGCCAGACTGAATTAATGAGATTTTTCACAGAGAGTTATTAGCAAGGCTAGCACAGTATGGCACTTAGGCCTCTTTCGTTTTCTCAGCTGCAGTCTTGGAAAACAGAAATGGAAAGATTTAATTGCTGTTTTTTAAGATGATTTTAACCTATAACATTTTAAGGATGTAATGAAAAGCAGGTTTGTTTGCTTTTTTTATCATTCGGTTACTGTTATTACTGTGTTTTTTGGTGGCAGTTGCCCTTTATCTGTAGAGAGATGGGAAATTCAATAGTACTTATTACATTGAGCAGTTAATTCCCACATACTGTGAACACATTACTGTTCAAAGTAGGTTATCTCAAGTTCCATTTAGAGCCAAACGTGAGATACCATGTCAGTGGCTTTATATCTCCTAGGGCTATATTAATTATTTATTACTGACTGCTAATACAAACTGTTAACTCTGGCTAGTAATAGTTTGTTCATTTATCCATCACTTACCCCTTCTTTCCCATGTTTCCGCCCACCCCCTTTCGACAGCCTGCGCAGGGCTATAAAGTTGTGTATAATTCTGCACCCGACTAAAACAAAACCAGAGCCGTTATCAGCCTGAGCCGCTAAGTTTTGATCAGGACCCGACTTCCTTAAAGTTTTACAGTGTCTGGACTGAGGGATTTCGTTGGATCGTTAACAAGTGGACGGTTAATGGTCAAAGGGAGATGTCTCTGCCTGTGAACTAAACGGATGCTGTTTCTGGTATGAGCAGCTTCTTTGCTGCTTCGTTTTCAACTGATACAGCAAAATGTTCAGATGCTCTCCTCCTCTCCCCGGAAAATACTGTATC
>NW_009195864.1:3227-43627 GCF_000690835.1 Fulmarus glacialis | reverse complement strand
AGCAAAGCGGCGTGTTAGGGACTGCTATTTCTTGTTGGTTTGCACAAGTGCACATGCCCATATGTTTCTGGGAGATGTAAAACCATAATGTTGCTGCTGAGTAATCCACAACAAAAGCACATGCGGGCTGCATTCCTTGGATTCCTGTACAGTAGACTAATCCACTTAATCTCGCTGTTCGCTTCTCTGGCTGGAATTTCACAGTCTCCTTTGATTTACTGGTTTGTAAATCTCTGATTAAGTGCTTGGGGGGGGGCGGGGGATATCATCTCTGAAACCCCCTCTTTCCTCTCAAATGGCTTTATGGAAAGGAAATTAGAAAGTTGAAATAGGGGTTAGCAGGTCTTTTTTGGTTATCATTTTGTCATTCTCTTATAATTTTTAAAAAATGTTTATCAGTAGTTTTGTCTGTTCTCTCAGCTTTTTTGTGCATGGGCAATGTCTCTTTTTGTCACAAGGCAACACTTCCACACCCCGAGCTTCACAAGTTTCTTAGGAATTTTTTCACTTCCAGTTGTGTTCTCAAACAAAGATGCTAATCGAGATGTGTGGAAGTGGTTTTCTTTTCCGTTAGTGCACTGATAGTTATTGACAAGCACAAAACACAGGAGCTAGATGCTCATTGTGAAGCAAATTGTCAAAAACCTGCTGCTCTAACTGACTGTCGAGGAGGCACTCGTATAGCATGGGCATGAATACAAGATAAATCCCCAGCTAAGCAGGCAGATGAATGAGGCAGCTTGGCCTCAGAAGATGCTCAGCTGATACAAATATCAATTTAGGACCTGCCCTTGAAATATAGAAGTATAAGTAAATAATAGAGGTGGCTCACCTGACTTAATGAGTCATAAAGGATGGGAAATAAAACACTGAGCTCCCAGAATAAACCCTTCATTTAAAATAATAAATTACCACAACCCGTTGCATCCTCAGCCACCATGAGCGCCCCGCTTTTGCGAGCGACGTGACGGTGCGTGGCTGTGAGCAACGCTGACCTCAGGCAGACTCACGCTTGCACGCACGGTGCTACGTAAAGCACACAGCTGCTCCGTTCTGCGCAGCTCTGACTCAAAGCCAGTCCTTCCCCTGCGTGGTGCGTGCTGCTGAGATGACTCTGCGCCGAAGCGTGGGGGCACTTTCCAGCTCAGCGGAAAATTCCTCCGCAGCCCCACAGTGTCTTCGGCGGCCTCAAAGGGGGAAGAGCTTTAGATCGTTGCCTTACTCCCCCTCCTGCGATCGCGCATCCCACTGAGCAGCTTACGGATGTCCCCAAACAGTGCTGCTGGCGGGAAGGACCTGTCACTGAAGCCAGACGTAACTATCCATCAAGAAATTAATCAGAAAGAGACTGAGGAAGTGAGCAGGCAATAAACAAGCATATGGGCTACCTGACAACGCAGCATTTGGAGTAGCTTTTCTCAGGCAGAAAGGATAAAAATCTCCCACGCTCTCCAGGGCTGTCCAGAGCCATTTACAATTAGATCCAAATTGGGTTTAGGCAACAGATTTAAGTCTGAGTTGAATTGCCTAGGCTTGGGTCCGAAGATGCCAAATCCTGCAAACTAACCTCTGCCCAAAGTGATGAGAACCGCGCGAGAGCGGCCTCTCTCACAGCGCTCCTGCCATCTGGGCCGGCGCCAGGTCCCAGGGCGCGGAGACTCAGCCCGCTCCCAGGATGGACCATGCTGGTGGGATTTCAGCTGCATCCGAATGGGAACTGGAAAACAGAGTTCTCTAAACTTTGGCTATAAACCAGATCTAAAGCCACCGGGGCAGGGTCAGGCCCCTGGGTATCAAACTGATCTCATTAAAACACTTGGAAGTTCTTGTTTCGATATTTTGGCTGTAGCACGCCTGAAATGCTCAGAGGAAGCATCAGGAGTGCTGTGAATCTCATCGCCCGTACTGTTAACCTCCTAAAGCCAACGCAACCGCAGTCGTCCTTTCGAAAGGGCTCCCTGGTAGGATTGCTGCAGCTGAAAGAGAAAGTCAGAAAGATATCAGGAAGAAATAGGGTCTCGCCAGGGTATTCCCACAGTGAATTGATAAGAAGGATGATAGCTAAATGCCACCTAAACTTTGGGTTCAAGATGTAGAGCAGATAAGTGAACCACAGTGACTCAAAGGCAATAAATCTTCTTTTCCAGACAAAATTAATCCAAGGCTGTCACAGGAGGCTAGAGAGGAAATTTGGAAACCCCTTTGGAGTGAGTGTCTGCCAAACTGGAAACATATACATTGTGCTATGACCTGTCAACCTGCCTGAGCCCATGCTGCTGGGGTGCAAACCAGGCCGTTCGGCTTTCTGTCCCTCACGGTGCAGACAGTGCTAAGAAGGGATAATACAGGAGCTCACATAAAAGGTTTTTCTATCCAGGCTACTTTTAAATAAGCATAGGTACAAGTGGGCAAGAGAGCAAATATGAAAGAGCACGGTTCTCTAAAAACTAATGGTAGCAGAAGTGGTGTCCGACGAGATGGTTTGTGAGCAGAGCAGCGAAGCGCCAGTGCCAGCTCTTCCATCTGTTTAGTAGGGCCACAACCTAGCTAAGACTTAGTGTGATGCCAGCTGGTTTAATCGAACTCTTTCTCAGGCGTGTCCACACCTAGAAACAAGCGCTTGCTTTCACAATGCTGAGTCTGACCTGTGCTAGCAAACCTCAGGAGAGAACTAGCGTGCTGTTTCTCTGAGCGTTTTACAGCATCCCAGCTTGATGTCGATCTGGGGATCTCTCCTATTAGGATTAGACAAGTCTTTGAGCTCTGTTCGTATCACGGCAGCTGAATGGTTTGAAGCCGCTCTTTCATGACGTGCAGTGTTTGATGGCACTACGGGCTTCACCGGTCACTGCAGTGTGACCCACCGGGTCTTGAGGAGGTTGTGAGAGCGGGTGTTCATAGAACAAAACCAGCTCCGCACCACCTCCCCTAACTTCTCTGTCTGCCGAGCTGCACGCATCCCTGCACGGCTGGGCAGTGGTTCACAGTGGGAAGGTTATCTCTGCCACTATCAGGGCTAGAGGCTTTGTTTATTTTTAGATTACTTTGCAGAGTCTGGACAGAGAGATGAAAAGAGCCAGCCTAAAGGGCTCTGTGCATGCCAGACTGTCTTGCTTATGCTCTGACTCTGAAAACACAGGACAGGGAAAATGTGAAGGGATGGGCTCGATCTAGCCAGATTGATTAAAGATGTCCCTGCCCCCACATTTTGAGCAGTGGATGTAATACGGGGGTGGGCTCTGATTCATTTTGGTGCAAAGGCAGCAAGGCTCCGACAAATCCTCCACTTGAGCCAAGCCGGCGGATGTTGCGCTGAAGAGGATGAGACCCACCGGCACAGCCTGCTGTTCTTGCAGCTCCGCTTAGAGAGCAACAATTTCCATCTGAGAAGTGCTAAAACACCTTGGGGAAGTTCACATTATCTTGATGTGCCCTTTGGTGGTGGTGGTGGTGGTGAGCTGCGAAATGGAGGTGTGCCTCAGCCCTGGTCTATCTGACAAAGAGGGAGAAACTTTTTTCATCATCCTGCGTTACACATTACAGGGAACATTTTAAAAGCGTGTAGTTCGTTGTCCTTCAAAGGCCAAATTTAAAAGCGATCCAGAAAGATTGCCGCTGTCTGTCAGGCTCCTGCGTGTCAGAGCTCACTGGGGGTGACGAGAGGGAGCCTGGCAGCTCTGAGCCCTTTTGGTCCTGCCCCTAAGCAGAAAAAAGTGCGGCGCAGGGAGGCGAGGAGAAAAGAGCGACCCTCCCTGCCATCCCCTCAGGTGTGGTGACAGCAGCTCTCTTGCTGATTGTCAGTGAATTTACTGACTGCTAATGAAGTGGAGGGAGAAGCGCCTTTCAGTGACATCCATACAAAAATGTATGTTGCTGAAAACCTCTGGCTATTTTTGGAGAATTTTTTCCCCCTCCAGATTTAAGCATCATCTTGAGTTTGTTTGGGTTTTTTTTTACAACTATATGTTGTTGGTGGTGGTTTTTTGCAGCAGTGAAGTTAATAAAGATGGATATCAGCAACAAACTGTCAAGTCCTGAGCTGGAGAGATTTTTCACTGAGTGAAATAGACCAGGGAAAATAAATAATCCAAGAAGTGGTAGAGCTTGTAAATATTGACATGTACAAGCAAGGAAATAGAAGTTGGGTAAAATAAAAAATGAGTTGGGGATTGCTATTTTTCAGGTTATTGCTTGAAAAAAAATCTACATTTACCTGGCATCCTGTCTGGGGAAGAGGTAATATTTTTCAGTTAGAATAGAAAGTTTTAAATGTTTGAAGGGGTGTATTGCTGTTTCCCCAAGCCAGCATCTGTATTTGAGGGTCAGCCTTCCTTCCTTCCCAGCCTTTGTGACCAAGGTCAGAAACAGTCCTTTTTCCCTGTGATGTCTATAGGAATATCCAGGAAAGAGAAGAATAAGGAAGGAGGAAAGAAATGCAACGTGAGATGGAGAAGAGATCAGAGGGAGACCACTCTTTTCTTAGGTTCCCCACCAGAAAAGGGGTCTTCTTAAGATCTCCAGAAGAATACCTTTTCTCCTCTGCTGGGGTCCGAGCCTGCTGCCCACTTTGCCAGTGCATTGCTCGGCCTCAGCTCGCACAGAGAGATGCGGAGCTGCACAGGTCCCACTAGTTGTCGGTCCCTCTTCCGTACGAGTGACAATTTTGGCTCCCTGGGGCTTGCCACTGTGACATGCGGTTGCCACACACCAGCTAGCTCGCTAAAAACATCTTTAAAACACTTCCTGCTTTGTTTTGTTTTCCTCTGCCTTCCTAAGAGCTCT
Source organism: Fulmarus glacialis (assembly GCF_000690835.1). NCBI lineage: Eukaryota > Metazoa > Chordata > Aves > Procellariiformes > Procellariidae > Fulmarus > Fulmarus glacialis. The sequence continues at coordinate 38,845 of NW_009195864.1, read as the reverse complement.
AAAAAGTGTACTAGGACTAGCATCTGTAGTTTACCCATCAACTGGTTGGTTTGTTAACTGGTTGGTTACCCAAATCCTCCTTTCCTTGAGCCAGTCTGTCATTTTTGTGATCAGGTTTGCATTGCAGCCCTGCCTGTACACTCTGGAAAGCCTCCAGACCTTTGAATACTGCTATCATACGCAGAGCAAGCCGGAGATGTAACCTTAAAAATAGGCTTTTTTGCAGTCTTTTAGAGATGGGAAATCTTTTTGTTCCACCCTGTCATAACATAACAGAGCGCCAGTGGGTGTAAATGGCAACTGTGCAGAAACCAGTAGTGTTTCAGCCACTCATTTTACCTTAGTGGTCAAGTTGCTGCAATTATGGGAGGTGGAAATGAGGTTATTGGGGATGGTGTTCTTACAAGGCAGGCATAAAATTCTAAATAAAAAAGTGTTTCCAGATACTCAATGAAATTAATGGGATGGAGAGAAGAGTAGTCTTTAATTATTTCAGACCCAGACAGTTAAGGCAGATGTACATCATCAGTCTTCGAAGAATGTCCTGGGGACATAGCCAAGATGGTATTTTTTTTTCTCCTATGATTGCTGATTTAATATCTGCACAACTGCACACGCAAGAGGATGATACGAAACTTGCACTTTTCAGTTCAAGTCCCTGTAAATGACTCCCCCTTGGAGATTGTTAAAAATGTAATGGGGTTATTGTAGCACATGGGAATCAGTACTTGAATGCGTGTGCCAGGAAGGCAAAGGTGGGTTGACCCTGTCTGTTTTAAGTCAGGGAAACTATGGGGCTGAGCCAAGCATCCAGTGGAAATAGAAAGAAAAACTAATTCCAAGCAGGCCCCAGTGAGCATGTTTTTATCCAAAAAGCAATCAGAGAGAGGAATATGACCTACCAGATGGAATTGCTGAGGCAGAGGTGAAAGTTAGAAACAACAATAACGAAACACGATCAAGTATAATTTTGACAGAATGAAGATATTAGAGAGAAAAGGCCCCAGCGGGACAGTTTGGCTCATCCTGATCCCAGTATTTCATCTGCGCTCAGAAGACCCCTGGAGAAAGCCATGTCACAGCACCGTAAGATGTCGAGGCTGAACCAGGCTGAGGGCTGCAGTGCCTGCAGCCGTGCGGCGGGGCCAAGGCTCGCTGGCCATAACCTTCGTGGGCTGGTGGGCTAGGCAGTGGGAAGGGCTGCTGTGCCTCTTATCCTTACCAAGGCCCTGGAAAGTGGGGCTGGGAGGTGCTGGGGTCTGAGTCACACTCCCGTTTTCCCTGTCACGGTATCCCCCAGCATCACTCATACTGGCTGTTGGGAATCTCAGTGGACAGACACTGGACACAGACTTAACTCTCAACTCTCCTTTTGCTGTAAAAAGCATTTTGAGTGTTGTAAGTGAAATCTAGACCCACTTCAAGACGCTCAGTGCTTCCCAACAGATATAAGAGAGCCTTAATATAAATGAGAATCAGACCCACTGTGCTTATAAATTTCGGTCTGTCACTCAGAGCCATTAATGGTCAATAAATTCACTAGGAAAATTAGAAAAACAAACTGGAGCTGCTGTGAAGAAAGTATGCTGGAAACAGAGGGAATGTTTTTAAAATTTGCCAGATGTTTGGGTTGCTGTTTTGCACTGCGTGGCCGGCTATGGGTGCCCAGGGTGGCCGCTGGCGGGGCTGCGGGAGTATGGCGCAAGAACAGGGAAGGGTTATCTGTGCTGGAGGAGGTGGTGGGAAGTGGAAGGGTGAAGCTGCAGCAACGTGCGGAGCTCTGTCAACTCCCTAATAACGGGGTTGTCTGCTTGGGCTTGGCTAGGTACCAAGTCAAGGTTTTATGGTGTGAGTTCATCTGCTGGCTTTTCCCTTTACGTGATGTAATGCTCTCTGCGAGCGTGGTATTTATTACGCCCAGCTCTGTAGCGGGTATGTGTAGTCATAGTCAGCCTCCGAAAGTTTGGAAACAGCTTTTCAATCTGATTTGCATCCTTTGGGCTGACCTATGACATAATCCAAGGAGGGTCGGCGCTGTGGCTCCCTCCTTCGTTTTCCCCCTTTGCCCTCTCCCTCCTCCTCCCTCTCTCAACGGTTTGTCAAACTGTCTTGCCTTTATCTCTTCTCACAGGCTTCGCAACAAGTCACAGGATGATTTATGCCCTGATAACTTCTGCTTTTAAATGCCGGGCTAAGAAAAGCAGCCTTTGCAAAAACAACTTTTGCGGAGGTGTGGGGAAACCCACCCGTCATCGTGCGCTGCAGGCGAAAGCGCCATCTCAGCAGAGATGCCGGGAGAGCGGGGCCGAGGGCAGCTTCCCTCCCCATCCTCACCTGGTGCCCAAGGGAGGCGGTGGTGGGACGATGCGTGGGAGGAAAGCCTCCCTGAGCCTGGGCTGGCGAGTCCCAGCTGCTGAAGGAATCACCCGTTGCCCTTGTATCTCCACCCCGATCCCCCCTGCTCAGCTCCCTGCAGAGTTGGAAGCTGATGTGCGCCTTGGGGGCAGGGGAGGGTACCAGGGCTGTGTGTTCGGGCTGTTGGTGGGAAGGTTTGTGCTTTGCTAAAGGAGGAAAATATTTTACAGCTATGATACCACTTCCAGCATTTTATTACAAGCTTCCTCAGTGCTGGGGCTACGAGGCGGCCCCCGATCCCCCCTGCTCAGCTCCCTGCAGAGTTGGAAGCTGATGTGCGCCTTGGGGGCAGGGGAGGGTACCAGGGCTGTGTGTTCGGGCTGTTGGTGGGAAGGTTTGTGCTTTGCTAAAGGAGGAAAATATTTTACAGCTATGATACCACTTCCAGCATTTTATTACAAGCTTCCTCAGTGCTGGGGCTACGAGGCGGCCGGGAATGAGGCAGGCAGCTAGAGCTGCGATCCTGCTGTGCTGGCCATGGCACCGGGCACGCCAGAGCTGCGAACACGTTGTGGTTCCCTGCCCTTCATTAATTTCTGGCCATGAGGTTTACCCCAGACCTCCCCAACGGCACTGCAGCTGCACCAGGGAGGCAGGCAGCAACCTGCCCGTACGCAGCGGGGCCGGCAGCGCAGCAGGGCTGCATCTCGGGTGTGCTGGGGGCATCGGCGCTGGCATTATGGACCTGCCCCGTTAAATGCCACTGGGGCTTCAGCCCAATGGCGATCCACCCTGGAAGTTCAGATGTGGGCACAGCCGTGGGCCGTAGGCACGGACTGTGTTTTTGTGTTTTAAGCACCACGGCGTGAAACCTTTAAAGCAGTTCCTACTTCAAAGCTCTCCCACTGTAATTACAAGACCAGAAAAGTGAGGTGGGCACAGGCAGACAGGGAAAGAATAGGAATAAGTTTGCAAGATCTAACATATTTTAATTGTTGTTACTAGGTGATTTTTTAATTTTATTTTTATTTTGCAATGAGGAGAGAGAAGACTTTTCTCTGACTGCTTGACTAACGTGTGTCTGTAACCATTATGCGTCCCTGAACAAAAGCAAGCAAGCCGTGCTGCGACTAAGGCTGGCACACTGAATTTCCTGAGGGGGAGGAATCACGAACAAATAAAAATCAGGTGTCGAAATGAAAGCTGAATACTTACTTTAACTGAAACCTTTGCAAGTAATACAATGAACACAGAGCAGGGAACAATTTAGATTTAGATAAAGATTTTTTGTAATTACTTTTTGTGTGGTGTATTTGATTTCTCAGAGCTTTTTTTTTTTTCTCCCAAAGGACACGGTTGTACTTGCCTAAACTCCTAAACAAACTAGTTAGACCTGAGCAAAATGTTCACGGCAAAATATGAAATTAGTTGAAACTTGCTTGGTTTCAGGTTTCTTTACAATCTCTAAGCTCAGCCCTGGTTCACTGAAAGGTTTGCTAAGGACCATGAACTTTTAGAGGGGACATGGACTGATTTATGGGTCTGCATGAAAATCCATGTGAAATTTGCCTTTCACATGACCACAATGCAAAAATATCTCCTCTCCTCCCCGACCCCTTCCTGCAGTAGTGGATAAACACTGATGTGTTTTATCTCCTGTTTCTGCATCGAGGCCGCCCAGCACAAGCAACATTTTGCTTAATTCCTTATAAATCACCAGTGGTGCTAACAACAACATGTTCACAGCTCTGGGGTTAGTACTTGTTAGTTTGTTGCTGCTACCATGAGCCAGGCAGGATGAAAATTATGCTGATTTTGATTTATTTTAACTTGACATGAACACTGTCATGCACATTTCACTCTGGATTATAACAGCTGAAGACAGACCAGGGCTACACAAAGGCCTCTCGACACTCCGTGACACATGCCAGGTCGTAGGAGGGCGCGTTGCTGGTGCACCAGCTCGCATGCTTGGGGAAGTGCCATGGGATGGAAACGGCTTGTCATGCGGGGCCACTGGGGTACTCGCCACGGTGCAGCCCCATGGTCCAGTGCAATGACAACGGTGGCACATCCAACGCCTGGAGCACCTGCAAGGGGTCTGGGGGGGAAGAACCACTGGTTTTGTGCTCTTCAGGTGATTTTCACAGTTGATGTCTGCCACAAGGCCAGGTCTCCCTATGCTCTCACTGCAGGAATAGTGCAATCTTTTGTTAGGGATAAGGGATTCCCGGCCTTTCTTGTTTCCTACACCCATGTAAATGGTTGGATATTGACCTCACATTTGGATCTCCTGTTTCTCCACTTCCAAACTGTGTGTAAGTCTTTTTTGGTCATCTGCAGCCACCAAGACCTACCCTGGGCTCAGGAAAGTCCATACCCTTTTCACGCAAAGGGCAGCTCTTCCCTTCTCTGTGCACACAAGCTGCTCCCTTCAGCAACCTTTGCAAACACAGCCACTTCTCAGGCTGGAGAAGGAGCTGTGTAATGGCCGGTCTCTAGGGATTTGACAGCAATCTGCAGAGCCAGTCACAGGGGCTCTGCTTGCTCATTTATAGAGTGGCGTAGGTGGCCCATGGAAAGTTCCCATCTGGCCCCTGTTGCCAGAGAGGAAAGGACAAGATGCTGCAAGTGAAGAGACAGCAGACTGCAATGGCTTCAACACCTCTTGAAAGATATTTGACATTGAAAACTCATTGGAAAAATAGCCTGGTCATAGGAAAATGCCAAGTCTATTCCCAACACACACCTGAATTCCCCTTATCATAGGGAAAATACCACAGAAAGAAAAAGTTGTGGGGGTTTTTTTTTAATCACCACATGCCTCATTTCAAAACTAAGTTGAAAATTACTTCCCCAAGTTGGAAATTCCTTTTCATTTCACACTCCAAATTAATTTACAGTAAAACATATGCGTCCAGTTGTAAAACTTGAGGGGAAACAGTTGGAAATCTCCCAAGCATTTTGATTGAGCAGCTCTGTCTCTTTCCCTTTTCCCCATCCTCAGATTTTCACTTGTTGATTTGTTTTTTCCATTCCTTTATAAGGTGGGACAAATATTAAATATGACAGCAATTCCAGTGGGACCAACAACGCAATTGTCACTGGGCTCTGCTCAATGGCTACTCCTGCAGCTTGTATATCAGCCAGAAGGACCGCTGCAGAGTTGCCTGGCCCATTTCCCTCCGTGGTTTGTCCGTGCAGATGATGTGGGTTAACCTGGGAATCAAGAAACTGGAGCTGATCCTAGAACCCTCCTGCACTTCTGAAGAGCACAGATGTGCAGAGCTTATAGGCCAGCTCACAGGTCATTTCCCTTATTGAGGATCTGTCGTTAGGCTGGCCTTACTCTTGATATATAGCGTTTCTTCTGCTTCGGAGTTACTTAAATTACTCCACTGTTTATCACTTTGTGGTTTTATTTTATATTATCCCTGGCCCATAATGACTCATCAGGCTGTGAACACATTTAATGAAACTTGAGCTGCATTTTTCTAGCAGAGCTGCAAACAGAGCTCAGTTCACAAAATTTCCAGCAGCTCTCCTGATCCTGTGTGCTTCATAAAGGTGTGAGTCGATAATTCAAACCAACATCTCACCTGCTCTGAAAATACAATTGCTTTGAGGGCAAATCTGGCTTCAGAAATAAAGGCTTGCAAGATTGCAGAAAAAAAAGAGCAGTTTCAGGGCAGGGTAAGCTGTTGTTTTGTTTGCGTCTACCCAAAATATAGGAGTGTTTTATGTCAGAGGAGCTTTTCCCAGTGGGAATGAGTGAGAGACTGTGATGGATAATAAATGCTGGGGGTCAGGAGGTTTTCAAACTTCTTTTGCAGCATGCGCTGGCTTTGAATGACTCACAGTCCTTCACCCTTTTTGTTCCAGGCAGCATGTATCGCCTTCCCACCTCTCCCATAAATGAAGTGCAGTGGCAGAGCATTTAAAGTAAGACCCAGAGGGTCTAAGCTGGAGGTTCAAGCCTTTCCTTGGACTCCAGCTGAAGCCCTGGAGATGACCTGGCTGCTTGTAGGTGTCTGGTTGTTTGGACTGGGAATCAAAGGGACTGGCAGGGATGTGGGCTGAGCATGCCATAAATCCTGCCGGTCTGAGAGGCTCGCTGGCTTAGGAGGACCCTTGATCTTTAACACACAGCTCCCCTCTGGCTGCCACAGCTGTTACTTGCTGTGAGAACATGAGAAGGGATTTTGAGAACAGCGTTCCCAGCCATTCTCATGAGAGTTTGGATGCGGGAGCAAGGGGGGACATCCTCACTTATGCGATACTCCAGGCCCCTCTAAAGCATCCAGCAAGGTCCCTGATGAAGACCTCTGTCAGGCTGTAAGCCACAGTTTGGGAACGCCTGTCCTACAGCATCAACAGACTGTGTCATACATCTTCCCCACTGACTTCAGCGACTGTTGCGCTGCGGTGCCTCGTGAGACCCGCAGCCATGCTTGCCCTTCCCGTACACCAGCTGAAATCAAATCCTCATGGGTAGATCCTTACACACATCTCAGCCTCACAAGAGCTCCAGGGGACTCAGGGATGATGGAGAGCTGTTGGCCATGTCCAGTACCCTCGTGCAGGCCAGAGGGTGGGTGACCATGAGGGACCCTAGGTAGATGTGTCAGTGCTCCTGGCTGCCTTGGGTGTGATCCTTTCCTTTCTTTCCTTTTCCCTTTCCCTTTCCCTTTCCCTTTCCCTTTCCCTTTCCCTTTCCCTTTCCCTTTTCCCTATTTCCCTTGGGGGAGAATCATAATAGGACAGCTGGCTGAAGCCAGACCCTCAGAAATGGAGATGTCCAAAATAAGTAGTCCCTTCAAAAAAAAAAAAAAAAAAAAAGAGCACAACTTGATCTTTTGCTTCCTCCTGCTCCTATCTGTTATGTGAGGATAATAAATACTTTCTCACTTTACAGAGCAGTATGACACTAAATATATTTTCAAAGGTGTCTCATGCAACAAGGATGACTGCCACAGGGAGGAGAAAAAAAAAAGGCTTCCTCATCAGTTTGTATCCCCTTTCTGTAAACTCCCTAAGCAGCTACTGAAAAAGCCATCGCTTCACACACCAACTATCGAACAGGAGGAAGAGGTACCCCCTTCTCTCCAGCGATGCAGGTGTGTTTCCCTCGCAGCCCGAGCCCTGACCCTGGCCACAGCCTTACCCGGGGGCTGGCAGTGCCTCAGTGGGGGCTACCCCTCCAAGGCAGGGGAGGGGGTCAGCCCCTGGCTCTGCATTCCCCTTGGGTGGGGGCACGGGTTAAATAGGTCACCTCTTGGTGGACCTCTGGTTCCTCCCACATTGCAGAAAGGCAGGTAGGTCCTCCCACAGTATTGGGGAGGGCTCTGACAGCAGCGTACCGAAGCGCAGAAGCCTACAGGGTAACAGAAAAATAGATTCCCCCCCTTGGCATTAGCTGAATATCACAGGAGATTTGTTAAATCTGTGCATAGTTTTTCCTCTTACGGAGAAGTGCTCAGCCTCCCTCTCCCTTCTGTAGGTGCGAAAGCCTCTTCTCTCAGCGGGGCGGTGCCGGGTGGGCGAGCGATGCCGGGCGGGCGGCAGGCGTGGGGGCAGTCCGTGCTTGATTCAGCCGAACGTGTGCGTGAGCAACCCCGCTTCCTCTCACATGGCCTCGACGCATGTGAGGGAGGGAAGGGGGAGCAGTGCCGAGATGGTAATGTCTTACTAACTGTTATATACCTCATCAGATGGCCCGGTGAGCCATCTTTGAGGACTGCAAATTCAAATTGAGAGAAGGTTGCTACATCAAGGAATGAATAAGTAATGAAATAACCCTCGCTGCTTCCCTGCGCAGCATTTGCAACCACAGATCTTGAAGCATCCCAACGCTGCAGAGGCAGGCGAGCGTAATTAGCCTCGCTTAAGGGAGGAGCCGATAGAGGCAGGGGGCGACGGGCTTCTGCAGGCACAGTAGATGTTACCTGGAGATAGCAGAGGTGCAGAGATGGCCGGCCAAGGTCTGGCAGCAGCCTCCTGCCTGCAAATGCAGTTGGGGAACATCTTTGACCTGAAACAGAGATGTTTCTTTGTGCAGATAGCCTTACAGGCTGCAGGAAAGGCAGCGGCTGGCATGCCTGCGGTGGGTCCTCGCTGGAGCCGGGGCTGAGACCCTCTGGGTGTACTGCAGCCTTGTGAAGGTGCTCTTTGGGGCGGCAGGGCCATGCCGGGAGACCCAAATCGCCATACCACAGGTACCATGGGGCTTGCTGCCGCTGAATGTTTCGCTTCCCGCCACAGCAGAGTACCGGTGGGCGCCCCAAACGAAGGCCAACAACCCGACCCGAGACATTGCCCTTTGAAAACCTGCTGCCGCCACCACTCGTTTTCATAGTCCTTTCCCCTGCGATAGTATAAACAAGCTGTCATCTATTTTTCAATGAAAAATACTTTTGCTTGGCTCGGTTTCACATTGCACGGTTACTATTTGCTGTCGCGGAAGCTGCTGCAGCTATAAATAACCTCACCACAAGCTCCTCTCGTCCGTAAGCCCGAGCGCTCGCTTCGGAAGAGGCAAGCGAGATTAGGATCTTGTTTTGAAGGGGAGAGTCTCCTGGCAGAGGTGATGGGCGGCTGCCATCGCCGGGGCACTTGCACCCCGTGGGCCCGAGCCTCTGCCTGGCTTCCTGGCAGAGGGTGCAGGGCCCGGCTGCCTGCAACCGCTCGCACGTCACCCGGGGGGTGACGGCTGTGCGGAAAGTGGAGGATGAGGGCAGCCAGCGGCGTTGCCCCAATTCCATCAGCGCAACCTGCTGGGTTGCATTGATAGAAGCGGGGCAACGCCACTGTTCATGGCCCTCATGTTCTCGTCTGAGCCCCTTCTGAGGCCCCAGCCACCTCTGACTCCGGGCCCTGGCTGCCTAGGAGCGGGTGAGGGGACGTGGGCCTGGCTGGTCCCCTCCAGCCCTGGCCAGCGTGAAGGGGAGGCCAGCAGGGAGGCCAGCGGGGAGGCCAGAGGGTCATACACATGCCCTGACCGCGGGGCGAGACCCGAAGGTTCAACCTGTCAGAAAACTGCTTACTTCTTGGGCTTTTTTGGTTCGGTTTTCTTCCAGATTGCTAAATCAGACTGGCTCAGATGAGAGGGTCAGATGAGCTCTAAGTCTGGCACAAGGGGAGAAGGGAGGGGGAAGGGGGCAGCCCCCACTTTGGGGTGGATCAAGGGTGACATCCTCCCCACATGTGCTTGCCTCTCACTAGAGGGTTGCGGAGCCCCTGGGCTGCTGAGAAACCACACAGCAATTGCAGGCGCTTGCTTCACGGGCAGCTCGCTCAACCTCTGGTGCCAACCAAGCGTGAGACACACCAGACAGGTTTCACAGGTGCCCCTCTTCCTGGAAGCATTTGCTTTGTGGTCCAGGGCTGTTGTTTTCTCCATCTGCTCTGTTTGTGCCTCCATCCTGCCTTGGCCTCGTTCGTGGTGATGGCTGCGTCCTCCCCAGCATGCCACCGCTCATGGTAAATCTGTGCCTTGGGCAGGGGCCATGGTGTGACTTGCCCCGAGGTGGAGCGATGCGGTTACGCTCATCCGGATCATTGTCTGTGCCGGCGTAAATGCTCAGAGTTGATGATGCCCTAGATCGAGCTGGGAGTGAACTTCAGAAAGGAGAGCTGGTTTCGACTGCAGGCTGAATGAATACGGTGACTCATCTCGGTTCCTAAAAGCAAAGATGTATTTGTTTCCATACAAGAAGAAGAGGTTTTAACTTAACATTCAAGGTCTCTGGCTGCGGTTTCACATTTACAGCTAGCTGCCGCTGAGCAGGGTTGGTCCCCCTCCCTCCCTCCCTCCTATCCCCAGCCTTGCAAAGTCTTGCCTCTGCCTTGGTGCACGCCTGACCCCCGTGGCGAGCTGACGTTGGGAATTTGACCAGGAAAAAATTATCCCCTTCCTCTTTATTTTCAGTAGGCTTAGTTTTCTGTCGGTTTAGCTCCGGGATCAGGAGCGAGGCGAAGGGGAAGGAGGCCTGTCCTGGGTGGCAGGCAGCTTTTGGCTGGCTAAACCGTAACATGCACCCGCTGTCCCTAAATGCCGAACCCGCACCACGCCACCGTCGGCAGCCCCCAGCGTGGTGCACGCAGCATGGACAAAGCTGGCAGAAAGCACTGCTCCCCTTTTACCCAGGGCTCGGGCACAAGACCAGAGAGAAACAGGACTGCAGGTTTATTCCCGAGTGCTTTTGTTTTTGTGATACTTTACTTTCCCAGCCAGACAGGATGAGAAACAAATACCACCAAAATACTACGAGAGAGGCTATTCTTGAAGTGTTTATAGCCCAGCCTCGCTGGAAAATGTTTGGCCGCCTCCCAAGACAGCCTATTCTCACTGTGTTTCCAAGCCAGTTTCTGAACTTTTGGGCACTTACCCAAACAGAATCTGGACATTTTGAAGTTTGCTTATCTCTGTTTACGAGGGCCTTCTGCGAGGGTGAGTCACGGGAGGGCAGCTGAGGCCAGAGGTGCGAGGAGCGAGCGAGCAGAGCAGGGCAGCGCTGATGGGCTTTGCTTGCGCGGCACGTGAGAGCGGTACCCCCGCCTCTTCTGAACGCCCGGCTCTCGTCTGCCTGAGTTAATGGTCAGCCTGGCAGATCTCTTAATTGCAAAAGGCTTTAAAAAGCCCTTAAGTTCCTCAAGCATTTTCAATTTACCAAACCGAAGGTCAAGCTGATGTGAGGGGGTGCCTGATTAAACGAGGAGGGGACGAGCGGGCCTAGCTGGAGCTTCAGACCAGCGCTCTCCTGCAAACTCGAAGGGATTAAGATGGGAGCTGTCAGTTTCGGCACACCTCTGCAAAGTAGCGGTTGGCCTGTTCCACTCAGCCTGGCTAAGAAAAGCAGCCACTGCCCCGACCTTTCCTTACCCTCTGTTTTCCAGACGGTCAACTGTTACTTATTAATCTCCAGGAGATTCTGCCTCATTAGTGCTGGAGAATAGCAAGTGTTTGCTAAATTCTCCCAGTTTTCTTTTTATTCCAGGGTGTTTCCTGTGATGGTATCTTGGGATCTCTCTGTTTGCTTTCAGATACGGAGTGTGAGAGCTGTATCAGTTTAGAATGAATAAAACCCAAGCCAAAACATGGGTGAGAAATGAGCTGTGCGTTTTAGCGAATGGCTGTGAATTTGCAGTCTGCAAAAATACTTTAAAACAATGGTAACTGAAAGCTTGTTTTGCATGTTTAAGGAGAAACCAAACCAATCAGGATAAGGTTAAATGAAATATATGCTACTATTGTTAAAATTCTGATATATTAAAAAGTTATTTAATTACATGCTACTATCCAATATCCTCGGTTGCCACTCTCAATTACTGACATTATTAGTCTAGCATTGTTCTGTTCAAAATGTAATAAAATATTTCCATTAGTTTTGGAGCAACCTAATCACTGAGAAAAAAGATGTTTGAGAATGCACTGGGTGATCAGGCGAACACAGGGATTTTATTTTATTAATTGGCTATTAGGGCAAACTTCAGCATTTTATAAGTAGCAAGTGATGTCAATGCTATGTTTATTTAAACTCATTGCTGTTTGAACTGACTGAGCAACGATAATAAACCCCTTTGTTTTTAGATAAACATTTTTTTTCCTCCTAGAGGGAGCCCATTTTATTTAACATGTGCCACGAACAAAATTCACTGTGTTACTCCTAGTAAAGCATGTCTGTTTAAATCAAGTAAATTAAATGTAATTCCTGAGATTAAGGAGAAAGCAGCTATATTTTCTTTTGGAGCAGCTTGTTTTTTCTAGTTGATTTTGTTACAGTTTTCCAACGTTATGTAAACAAATAGTTTAATCAGGAACAATAGTGGGGGAATCTTAACTTTCCTTTTTCCTCTATCAGTGGAAATAAATAACATATGTAATAAAGATACTGCAATTGTGAAACAATACCACACAAAAGATAACACAGTGATTATTTTCAGTTTTAGCAATGTCGCATGAGCCACAAAGTTCAGAAGCAAGGTAGCAATATCACAAAGACTTAAGCGTGGCAACCAGCCCCACTGAAGTCAGAACAGTAATAAACAGGCACACAGGCTTTCTCCGTGCAAAAACTCCCGTTTAGTCCTTGACATAGTTGAGAAATCACAACTGACGTTACAGGCTGCTCCCCGTTCTTTGGGTTTCTCTCTCTAACATCAGCAGCATTGGTTAGCTATACCCAGGCATGAGTGTGAGTGCGTGCACATGCACACGTAGGCCAAAGCGAAATGCTCTCCGGTGAGTGCTTCTACCTCAGGGAAAAGATGATGGGAGTAGATACGTGACTGATGTTAGTCATGTTGCTTAATACGCTGTGGGAGGCAACAAGATGCTGCTCAGATAAATGCCATGCAGGAACCCATGGGTTTGAGCAATCCCTTAAGTTTTGCTCTCAGCGTTTCGTATGAGGCTTGCAAGAAGGTGTAGTCAGCGCGGTCACTTCTTGTGACGGTAGGAAGAGAAACGGATCGCTCTGAAACTCTTTGAAAATCTGAAGCCTGTAGCCCAGTTCCTGCCTAAATTTAGCATGGTGCACTGTGTGACAAGACACTGACTCAGAGGAGTTACTCATATGCTCAAGTCTTTGTGAAGTTGGTACCTTTCTGGTGAACTTCCGAACCGTTGCCTTAAAAGCCACCTATTGTTAATTTGTGTGTGTAGCTTTTCTGAGAAGGTTTTGATGAAGGAAATTTGAATAGAAAGCACTGTTAACCTTCTCATGCCCAGCCCTAATACATAATTTATGGGTATACTTCAATGCCGCTTAAACACTGTGGTTAACTCATAGCTTTATCTAAAAGTTCTTGAATAAGTCAGCTCCTAAATTAAGTAACCTTTTCTCACAGTGTCTTGAATGGGAGGGAAAAAAAGGTTGTGTTTTTTAAACCTTCTGCATAAGTGGTAAGCAGGGCCTGTAAACTTTGCATATGCTCCAAAACAACAACAAAAAAAATTAACATGGAGAAGGCAGTAAAGGTTTTTTCCAAAGTTTTCCTGTATTTTATTGGAACTTTAAAAATATCTGTGTTGATTCTGATGTCCTGTGGTTTTGCACTAAGGTTTCAGAGGTGAGTTCCAGGCTTTCTTGTCTCATAATCAAGTGAAGTGCTAAATCTTTTATGTGGATGTTTTTACAGATAGGTGTTTTCCTAAACAAGTTAAATCATAAACAAAGATGGAGGCTGATGAAAAATTGCTTTCCCTCTGATTCTTATGGTACAGCATGTTCTCCAGCCACCCATGGAATCTTACGGGAAATCAGAAAATCTGGTTTGCAAAGCAATAAAAACACAGCACATTCATTTTTTTTCTGGCCTATCCAACCTCTGAAAGAAACAGGAATTCATATTTTCTTTAATGCAATGAGCATGGTGTTTTATTTTTGAGATTTTTATGTTTTATTCGAGTTAAAGGTTTCCCCTTAGCTGAGGTGTCCTTAAACAAATCCAGGCACCCTGTGTCCAGGGTACGCCCAGGGTGCTAGACCTCCCTCGCTGGAGGGCACCGCAGAATCTGAATAGCAGTTGTTTTGACTTGTATGCATTAACTCTGTCTTTGAAAGACATACGCCACGTCAGCACTCTACTATTGCCTTCCATCAATTTGTTTAGAGATTAATCTTCCCTTTTGACAAAGGCAATTTTTAAACTTCAGAGCCGGGCAGTCCCTCTGCGCTGTGATGTGATGCAGAGGATGCGGGCCGACACCAAGCAGCAGTGGCTCCGAGGAGCTGCTGCTGGCGCGCAGGGGCCAGGGGAGGAGGGTGGCATCGCTCGGGCACAGCAGAGCTGCCACGGCCCCCCTGAGCGAGGGCAAGCCAGGAGGGAGCCCAGCTGGGAGGGCCTGGGAACCCCTCTGTGGGGCTGAGCCGCCGGCTGCTCTGGGAGGAGCAGGCAGTGCGCTGGTAAAAGTGCCTCAGTCCTGCTTGAAGCTGCATTTTCATCACTGCGTTATGGAGGGAAACAACAGAGAAATGTTGGGCCTATTTCCCTCAGGAATCTGGTTAATTGGTTTTTGTTTAAAAAATAAAAAAAGCAAAGTGCTGACAGGGTATTGTTGGCCGGTGTAGACAGGATTTAAATATGTTTTAAATCAGCTAACAGAGCAGCATAGATGCTAGGTTCATTCCCTTCTACTTTGTGCGCCCAGGGAAGGAGGACAGGAGGGAAAGAAAAACAGCAGAGTCAAACTTACTGATAAATTTTAATCCTTCCTGGCCTTACTATCAGCTAGGCTCCTGCTACTGTTTACCCAGCTGAGAAGCGTCTTTAAATGGGTGTCTCCATTTGCATGGATCTCTTCCCATTGTGAATAAGGCAATGACTAGACAATGAGGCTGTTGCAGAAGAAAGATGAGCTGGCTGCAGCCAACAAATCTTGCACTCTCCATTTACAGGGCTATAATTATCCAAAGTTTTAAAACACAATGCTATCTGCTGAAAGGGACCATCTGGGTGAAGACCAAGACATCCCGATTAAATGATTGATAAGCAGCTCATGTACTGGAGGAGCACACTCCACCCGTATATTGCAGTTCTAAAAATGCCACTTGCATTAACAAACGTCTTTAAGGAGTTTGGAGGTAGCGTGCACTGTGGGAGGGAGGAGATCAAGTGTGTGTGTGTAAGGCAGCACAAACAAGATCAGCCTCAGGAGCACGGTGGAAAGCACTCGTAGGGCACTGAGGTGCAGCGGAGGAGCAGTGCCCACGTGTGCTTGTGTCTCCTGTGTGAGGGCAGTGTCGCTGACCTGAGGGATGTTACTGGGAAGTGTTAGCATCAGAGAGGGGAGGAATAACAAACCTGTGGTCATGGGAGGCCTTTGCTTGCTAAGCAGGAGAGCAGGTTGTTAATCAGCCTGCAGCAGCAGATGAGTGTAAGCGTGAGGCTGGGACGGGCGCTGCAGCGTTGGAGAAATCTGCACTGGTTTCCTCCATCCACCACACGCTTTGTCTTTGGCCTTGCCCAGCGGTTCTGTTTTCTACCTGCGATGATAAAAAGTCTATCTGTCCTCCTGTTCTTGACGCATCTGTCTTATTTAACTTGTAAGCTTGGCTCAGCTCTTGCAGAACGCATATACGATGCCTGACTCACTAGGACCAACATCTTGCTTGGCACTTCTTCATACTACAGCAACAATGAATGCAGTTTTGTCCCATAACACCTTTCCAGTATGCATCAGTACTCCTTTGCATCTCTTCAAAGCAGTAACTTGAGCCCTGGGCATGTGTATGGTCAGAAGTCTGACTCAGGGTGCCTGCAGTAAAATAATGTGACCAGCTGCAGCTGATTTGCTTTACAACAATTGGCCAGTGTTACCAATAATAGGCCATCCCTAGGTTATAAAGCCAGATGGGGTTTTGTGTGATAATCTAGGCTGACCATAAGCCTTGCCTTGATTAGTTCTTTTAATTTGCAAAATGGTCCATCTTGGGTTTAAGATATATTTTAGAAATCCAGGGATATAAAATTTTGCCTCTGAAGCATGGATCTTATTTTTAGTACCACTGTGTCTAGCCACACCTTCTAGACTTGGATCAGGCCTGTGGCCTCTCTTGCTAAATTTCTCTTTGGCTATTGACTGTTCTCAGCCCCTCCACCTATTTTAAGCTAAATAGATTGAGCCACTTAGATTTACTTTCTAATGCTTTTTTCCTTGGCTTTTCTCTGAACCCATCCCGATTTACCAGCACAGTTACCCACATATGAGCATTCAGATGGGACGTGGCCTTCATTCTCTCTGCCTAGAGAATACATGTGATGGCATTTTTCATCACATTTAAATGCAATTTTGCAGGGGGTACTGTCTGAGTGATTTGTCATCTTCATTTGTGCACAGCTTTCCCTAAATCTTCCTCTTATCTGCAAGCTTTTCAAGCTTATCTGCAAGTTTTGTTGTCATCTTTTGTTGTCTTGCCTGGCTGGCAAAAGTCAAATAGGGCAGGGGTGGGATTCCAGCTGGGTCTCGGTGGAAGCAAACCCACTCACTGATGTTTTCTCCATTTATTGCCATTCATGAGCCATGTTTATCTCACATTTCAAATGAACTGTAATAATTTCCATTGTTCTAAATTCCTAATGAAGATATTGGTTTGGTGTTAAAAGTGTCATGGAAGCTAAAGTGTGTTATATTACACCAATACTATAACTTATATAAGCCAAAATTACAATCTCATCAAAACAAAATTTTAGGTTAGTCAGACAAGGACTGTTTCATAAACTTGATTGGCATTTTTAATTATCTTTCCGTTAGTCCTTATTAATTGAATCTTGTATTGGCTTCTCCATTATTTTATCTGGGCTGTCAGGATGATAGCTACCTGGGTCATTTCTTTTACCTTTTTCTAGTACTAACACAGCCTTAGATTTCTTTCGGTCTAACTTCCTTCAGTGTAACAAGGGTCCTTGAAAATTTGCATTACTTAAATATTTTGAAAATAATCAGTCAAATCCCCTTCATACCATCCCACCACAGGTCACCTGTAAAAGTGGACATTCTCTGTTGGATCAAGGACTCTTCTTTGCTCTAGAGTTGCAAGCATCTTTTAAAAAAGTGATGAGATCAAGTCACCTTGAACAAGAGGTCTGCAAGTGTAAACACCCCCAGAATCCATATTGCTAAAACAACTCGGAAGCAAGCTCGTGCGGTGTAACCCTCTACAAGACAGCGCCCAGGTGTAGTTCTGGGCTCCAGGACTGTCCTCAATGTGTATAGAGATAGTATGGGTCAGGCTGTGCCAGGGTTGGCTCCCTCTGCCCCACACATCCTCCAGTGCTATCTTGGGGTGCCTTGCATCTTAAAAGGTTGCGCTGATATGCTTTCATGCCACACTGCTGTGTATACAGCACACAACCATGCTGTAAAAATACTGCTCTGGGAGGCAGTGACACTGCCAGCATTACAGACATTTTTGAAGTAATCCCGCTCCCCATACACACACCCCAAAGTAAATACGTCCCAGTGTCAGAGGGGCTCCACAAGGTGCGTAGAAGCCCCATGGGGCCAGTCCATGTCACACAGGTCCCTGGCCTGTGTATATGTACCAGTAGAGGTGACAGCTACTATAGGAGCAAATGAAGTTTAGAGAAGGCAAGTTCTTTGGTCGCCATGTCCCAAATTACTTAGGAGCTTATATGTCAATGTACTGGACTGCCATTTTACCCCAGGAACCGCCAGAAACCGAGAGAGTCTCAGACCATGACTATAGAATACGCTCCGTGTGTGAAACAAGGCCTGATGTCAGTATCAGGTGCTAAAAGATGTTTCTGAACGATGACTGAATTTAACAGCCTTTTACGATGCATTGCACTAGCTTAATCTGCAGGTGACAAAGGCATTGATTAAGTGTCATGAGACCAATAAAAAAAAGATCACACTTACTTGCCAAGCCAGGTGTAAAAATCAACCTCATCCAGAGCTGAGGCTTCAATGTTTGAATCAGCTTTAGGAAAACCCCCGTGTCACAATCTTAAAAAAACATGTAAGACCTTCACTTAAGGAAATACGCAGGACTGCTGAAGTGTCTCCTAGAAGCTGCTTCTCCAACTACAGATGCCATTTTCATATGCAGGATACAGCTGTTCCTGTCCTCCCACCAGTCTTTCCTCTCAGCCTGACTGAGCTGGAGGGATGTCAAGAACCATGAGTTCTTCTAATGATGGAGTAGGCAGATGCAGCCTTGCACCACCTTCATCTTCATCTTCAGGTCTGTACATCTTCATGGAAGATATGTTGTAACCAGATACAGGTTACTTTGCTCCTTAAGAAGATACTGGGTGGTAGTCTATGGCACTTCTGTTACAGGAAGTGAGGCTTGGTTTTCTTAATCCCTAAAACTTCTGTGCCTCTCAAAAAGAAAGGAGAAAAGCAACTGTAAAGTCAAATGAAATGCCAGCTATACCTCACTGAAATATTAACATCTTTGCTTCCTGCTTGATCTAAAAGAAACTTCATTTTCTTAATTTAATATCAGAAGTAGAATGGTGGATCCAATTGAGTTGTTGCTGTTATGGAGAAAAGAAATATTTTTCATGTTGATTCAATTGTTGGACGTTTCTGTTTTCCAGTGGTGAAAACGTTTGAAAACACGGAATTTTCCTTATAGTGAGACATGGACTTAGGTCACAAAGTTTGAACCTGTCTAAAATATTCCCCAAATTCAGGTTCCAGGTAATTAACAGTGGCAGTTGGTTTTATCCTCCTAGGCAAACGGGAGTTTAAGGTGTTGTAAACATGGGTTTCATGTAGCAGCCATACTATTTGGATCCATTCCCTAATTCATTAAAGGCTTGGTGATGAGAAAGGGAGAAGTATTTGGGTATCAGACTTCAGGTCTGTCTACATGAGCTGTCTTCAGCTCAGCCTGTCTAAAGCATTTTCTAAAGGCTCAGCTGTGACCTGCCCATTCTTCATGCATTTAAGACAATTGCAAGACAATTTAAAATCATAGAATCATAGAATCATTAAGGTTGGAAAAGACCTCTAAGATCATTGAGTCCAACCGTCAACCGAACACTACCATACCCACTAAACCATGTCCCTAAGCGCCTCATCTACACGTCTTTTAAATACTTCCAGGGATGGTGACTCCACCACTTCCCTGGGCAGCCTGTTCCAAGGCCTGACCACTCTTTTAGTAAAGAAATTTTTCCTAATGTCCAATCTAAACCTCCCCTGGCACAACTTGAGGCCATTTCCTTCTCTGTGAAATACTTTTCTGTGCAGATAGAGCATAGCTGGGCTGGAACTCGTTTTTTTCTAGGCTCTTTTCTCAGACCTGCCTCACATCCTCTCTTTTCTGCAGCAGTCTGTGATCCAGCCTGTTTTATCTAATCTGATCTATCTTGGCCTTTATGCCACACTCATCCCTGTGGTGTTTGAATGTCCCAAAAGCCTGCCTTTTTTGCCTTTCTTGCCCCATGAGTCCCACTCCTTCAGTCAAGAAAAACCTGGGATGGCCATCAGATAAGACCAACAAATCCGGCTTTGCTGGATAATTCCAATGTAATCATGTAAGCCTGTCCTGCAGCTTGATGGAGAAAAATACCTCCCAAGCTGGGTCCAGGAAAAAAAGGCAATGTCTTTGGGTCCGTCATCTCCTTTGGACAAGATCTCACATGGCTTGGCTACCCCTGGAGACTGAGGTAGCAAGCAGGCTGTGAGACCTTTTCTCCACCCTGGTGCAAATTTGCCATCAACTGAGTTCACAACTGGATCTCCTGAAACTTCCCCCTGGCTAGCAAGGGCTAGTGTTAGCCAAGCATGTGAGCTTGTCTCCCTCTCGTGGTTGGCCAGATCAGGGCTTACTCTGGGGTCATTTCGCTTGCTGCAGGGGTGAGGGATGGGCCAGCTGCTCCACGGCTTCAGCTGGATCTGGGATGGCCTGTGTCAAGAGCAGGTAGCAGCTGGCTTTCTTGCTGGATGGCACTGGAGCTCATAAGGATTTCAGGTGCTTGAATGCATGTATGTAGTTATGACTATGCAATGCTTTAGTGCAATGTAGGTATGACTTCTTAAGTGACCGGTCCCAGAAAGGTTAAGGCTTCTGGGTTTCTGCCTGGAAACAGTGCCTGGTTAGAAGTGGGCCATCTGTCAGGTGGCTGTCCTGACAAATGCCTACTAAGCATGTCAGTCAAAAAAGGATCACACTTACGAACGTGTCAATCTGACAGCCCCAAAATCATGGGAATCATTGCGTGTGTGCTACTAAGAGCGTGAGCATGTTTCCACCTGGAAATCCCTTCTATTTTTGGAGCTGAAGGCCCACATTATTTGTAATATATGAAAAAAGCCACACAAACATTTCTGGGAGTCAAGGGCAAAAGCTGAGATGACAGTCCTCTATTTCTGAGATCATTTTGTCATGTAATAAGCCAAGATACTCTCTAATCTTTTAAGAGGAAAAATGTCTGGCAAAATGCCCCAGTTGATCTCTTTCCTTTTCTACACCCTCCAGCACACATATGTGACTGGGAAAGTGAGGCACAAAACAGTTCCTGCATAGAAAGGGTAGCACTCCTGCCAGTTAATTTAAAGGCCAATCACTGTTATCACGAGTATACTTCTGAGACAGCTTAAAATATTTTGATTTCACTGAGCAAAAGCAGGGAGAGGTGTACAGACTATCCAGTTCATTGCCGGGCTGTCAGAGGTGGGGTGTGTGATGGGCATAGAGCATCTTGCTGTTCATCACTGTATTCAGATGCAGTTGTCCACTAAAAATGAAGTTGTGGAAGAAGAAATGCCGGCACAAAATGCTGTAGAAAACAACCCTTTTGTTGTTATTTTGCCAATTATAATTTCAGAGAGGGGACCTTATAACTATGGATCCTCAAGAATAAAAAGTAACAGATGCACATTGGAGCAGAAACATTAATGTTTGATTTATAGCACAGAAGCATTTTCCTCTGCTGCCAGGTGTCTCTTAAGTCTGAGCACTTCTTGCTTTGTTAGATGTATTCTCCTGTAAACACTTTGTTGCTGCTATTACGTTTTCCCATGCTGAAAGTCTATCGCAAAGACTTTTTTTCTGAGGCATTGGCAGATGGCAATTAGCACCCTTCATATTCTTGCTCCATAACTTCAGCAGTTTTTTGCCTGCATCCACTTAACAGCTCCAGGCATGCCAAATCGCACACTTTTGGAGGACTTGTTGCTAGTAGCAGATCTTTGATTCTAAATGCCTAAGTAGCGTCTGAACTATATTTAGAGCAAGTACACGCCTGCCTATTCATGATCTTTTGTGTGTAGCCTGGACAGCTCGGTGCCAGCGTGCAGCATAATCAGCTTCTCCTTTAGTGTTGAAATTCCACAGCTCTTCAGAGAAGAAGGGGGGGAAAAAGGGTGGTGGGCAAGGAAACAAGGATAGTAATTAAATATGACTTAGGAAAAAAATCCCTGAATAGCAAATTAGCCTTGCTCTTTTACTAACGTTATTGCTCTCTTTATAAAGTCCCAGCCATGTAATTATTGCACACTCATAACTCCCATAGACTTTCTAGAGAGTTTTACTGTATTGAGTGAGGCTGTGAGCATAGAGAAGTTGTCCTCCTTTTCCTGGACTGCTAGGAAAAGAAAGCACTGACTACAGTTCCCGCTTAAGAGGATTTCCATTAACTTACGAGTCAGGCACCTCTCAAAAAATTCTACGTAGTTGTCCTACATCCCTGCACTGGAAAGACATCTGGAGTAACAAGACCAAGCCTACAGCAGATGTAAGATGATATTGGGGTTCTTGAAGTTAAGTTTAACCACAAAAAGCCTGATCATTACACTTTATCTCAACCCATTCATGTTCCAAAATGTGTAGGTAAAGCCTGAAGAGTTAGGGCTTGAGTGATCATCTGGGGAAAAAGTTTCCAAAGCAGTAATTTGGCTTTGGCACTTACTGACTTGTATAAATGCTCAGAATTTATGGATTCCAAGCATCAGATTTTTCTAAGTCAATTTTGTGGGTACTTAGTTCTGCAACATTAGAGCAAGATGTCTCTCCTGTGAGACACAGACAAATTCAACCAATGTGATCATGTAGTGGTAAATAAAAAGATGATCAAACCTACCTGCTTATTCACTTAGATGAAAATACGTAAATTTGGATTTATGGACTATACCACTAACTTTTGTCTCACTTGTGAGAATGTCACCATTAAACTTCTAATTCTTCACACAGAGACAAACTGTAAGTATTTTCCTCAATAAGCCTCTTAAATAATAACTGCATCTTCCCCTTGAATTTATGTTACAGTGTAAAGGCAACAAAATATAAGACAACCCTTTTTATAATATGTCATTTGCTACTGAAAGAAAAATAATGAATAAAATCAAAAAGGGGCCCTGCTCTGATTTGTCATTGTAAAATTTTTTGGCTAGCCTCATTTAACTGGTCAAAGTGAAAACTTGAACCTACTCAGCTGTTCAAGGTGGGTGGATAGAGAAATGGGTGAAGAGCTTGTTCAGCCACTGATATCCAAGCGCAGAGCATGGGCCCATCTCATGAAAGCACACAAATGAAAACCAATTGAAATGTACATACATACAATTCTCAGTAAATTGCACTACTAAATAAGAGAACATAACGTGTCTGCTTGATTTTACTTCTTCTACATGTATTTGCAGTTGATTTGCTTTGATAACCAGCACGGACATTTCTTTACCTATGCACCATTGGTTCTCTTTAAGTGAAGGGCGATACTTTTTGCATGTTATTGGTTCTTATTGTTCCATTAAAATGGCTCTAAACTTCCACCGTTTTAGTGGTAGCACTCCTGCTAGAGATGCAAACCGTGTCTGACCTCTTCCAGCGCAGTGGATTGTAGGTACCACCATATGCCAGAAATACAAGGTGCTGTGCCTATGGCTGTAACAGACAGCGGAAGTTTTTAATTCCCTCTGAACAGATATGTGGGGTTTTTCAGCAGAAGGTGGGGGGGAACAACCTGAGTTTGCACTTTATGCTAGAGCCACCTTACCATTTATCCAATAGTTGTCACATTTGCTTCATTGCAAATTGAAACTCTGGGAATTAAAGAGGGAGGATTTCTGTCTAGACCTTATTGTTGACAGTCTCTGTGGGACACATCCAACGTCCTAGGGAAGGAGGTCACTTTCTTGAGTGCAGATGGAATAAGGCTGTAACATCTCCTGCTGGCCACATGCCATTTCCCTTTTGTCCTGCTTTGTTTGAGAGGAGTTCAATTTCTGTCTTCTCTGAGTTCCTCTGATAATATAATCTTGTTTGGAAGAGATAAGTATAGCCATTTCACTATTAAAATTGACTGTGTACGATTTTTTTTGTCTGAGAGTCAGAAAATTGGACATGATTTCTGCAATGTGCTTTGGGAGTGGTAGGCTATTGATTAATCCTCTGTCATACAGATCGTATTTGAAAACAAGACAGGTCTATAATTCCTTTCTTGACTGACATTTCTGAACCAAATAAATGAGTTTTATTTGTGGTTTTGGGATGAACTGTTAAGTAGAAAATGTTCTGGTGTTTTCCCAAGCAAAAGAACTAGAAATCCACAGCTGTTAGGACAGCAATCAAAGTGTTTTTGTTTAAGTGATGCATGGCCCAAGCTAAAGAAGTGAATTTGGAGCCTCAAAATGTTGAAGCTTATGGCTCAGTCCCATCAAGCATAACCAAGAACAAAGGATGAAGTCCTCACTTTGATCTGGACGCAGAAGGTATTCTTAGCACTGCATTAAACTGTCCATCTGATGCTAACCAGGAGGGTGGTACAACACCAGCAACGGCTGGCAGAAGGAACAGAGACCACCTCTTGTATTCCCTGCTGGGCTTCTATGTCAGCTGAGGATTGCAACATCCATGTACGCTTTACGCATGTATGTTGAGGATTTTTTCCTAGAAATTGTAAATTATGGAGGTTGGAGTTTTACTGCACAGATACCTGAACAAGCTCTAAACATTCAGAAATGGTTTTGTAAATGTACCCGGTGCACCACATTATCTCGAGTTTTGCCTTAGCATCAAGTGTATTAGTTGTTCTGTAGCAAACAGCGCTGCAATTGTAGCAAAGCTCGAAGTTAGACTTTACAGAAGAGGAAGGTGGTTTTATTATAAAACAAGCCAATTTTACTTGCTCACACTCCCCTACTCACATATTCACAAGCCTTTTTAGGTCTTCAGGAGCTTACAGTGAATAGGAACTTTCATCTCTCCATCCTTTCCTACCTCTGTGAGTCATGAGAGTTTACTCACTGTCTTTCATCTGTGTCTAGGTGTCTAAAAGCTCCAACCTTGTTCTTCGTCTTCATCATCATCATCTCTTAACTGCTGTCCCTCTTTTTAGCCAGTCCATTGTTTTCCCTACCTGGGTCTCCTCAGAAGCACATGGATGTGCTGTGATTTTGATGACCTGCAGAGCTGGGTGCCAGCAAAACCTTCTGTCGTTCCTTCTGGTGCTTTCCCACCTCACTATTCCCACTCATTCTCCACAGGCCAACCTTAACACTTTTATGACAATTCTCGATGCTTCTGTGCCTGTTTTGAGTTTGATTTTTATTTCTTCAGCTACGAATTTGCACATAATTTTCTTTGGTAGCGCAATATTTTTATGAAATAATGATGAATCGCTCAACTGTTTCTAGCATTTCCTGAACTCTATGCTAATAACCCGGACCTCCAAATTAACTATATCATAGGAGAGAGTGTCTTGGTCCTGATAAAAGGAGTCAAAAAGGATGACCAGCCCTTCACAGTAGCAGCTTCAGTATCCATCCTTCTGCAACCTGGCAGGAAGTCATTTGAATCGAGCCAGATTCGGAGATCCAAATCTGAGGGCCTGTTGTCTGAATGGACTTTTGTCACCCATAATAACAATACTCCCTGGCATCCTTGATAATTGGTCAATAGGCCAGCGATAATTGAGGTAGTGAAGTTGAAAATGCGGAGCTTCAGGAGCACACTTTTTATCCCCTGGGCGTCCTCAGGGCTGACACAAATGCAAAATGAACACCCTTAAATAAAGCTGAGCTCAGAAAGGGAAGTGTCCAGAAATCAAATGCAAGTGACAAAAAGTTCCCTGAGCCACTCAGCTCAGGTGGCACCGGATACCCATCTGGAAGGAGCCGAGCAAACAAAGGACCAGCTGTGTCGTCTGCCTAGAGCGGGGTTATATGTAGGGCTTTTTGGAGCAGGAGGAGGGGAGGTTCATCCATTATTAAAACGCAGATAATAGAAACTTTATGCCCCACTGATCTTGCATTAGACAACATGAACTGAAAGATGAGGTCTCTGCTAATTCAGTGCCTGGTACTCCCGAGACTGGCTCCCATGTGAGGGGGAAGCAGACAGCACTTCTCTGTCTTACTCTGCCTGGTGCTCATCCCAACCACCTGAGAGGTCACTGCTCCTTCCCTGGCGATGGCCTCCCATGACAGCTTCACTTCGCTGAAAGAATAAAGCTGTCAGCAAGGAAGAGAAGACAAGTATCTACATGAGCCAGGCCATGGCCACAGGACACAAAGTCAGGCAAAATGAAATGATCTCTACCGGTGCCAGATCAAGCGCTTAATGTAAAACACGTCTTCGACTCCCTCCTTCAGCAGGCACTCTAACAGCAGCACTATTCTCAAAAAGAAAGTGTCCCACAGGCGAGCTTCGTCCTTCCCAGAGTTGGAATGTTTGCATTCGTTTCTTGAGGAAGGCACTAGGATGCCATGGGTTATTCTCAGTAAATAAGAAGAAGCTGGAAAACCCCATGGTTAGCCTCTCTCTCTGGTGCCCCCATAGCTTGATATGGTATGGGCCTTTTTCCTATTAAAGTGTAGGCTTTGAGAAACTCTACCCTATGTATAGCTACAAACAAGTAGAGGAAAGAATGCTAAACCTAATTGGGCTAGCAATCCATGTCCGATGCAAATATTTGATGTGACAAAATCTGCTAACACCCCCTCCCTCCAAACAGAATGTTCAAACCTCCCTACCTCGAAGTTTCTCAAACCAAACAAAACGTCTGTTGGGGACACTCCATAATTGTGGGGTGTTTGCGATTCAGGGAAATTTTTTTTAACATTTTATGCAATGAAAGGCAAACATGGTTTCTCAAACTTAACCATTCCATTCTGTCCTGTGCAGGGCTAGATTTGTTTTGGTAATCTGTGATTTTGGCTAAGGTCCCAAACCACTGGCAATGCAAGTCCTTAGCAGCTGACTCTTTATGGTAGTTTTGGATACCAGAAGCTTAAATAATGAAGTCCGTATTTTTTTCTTCAGTAGGAAAAATAAAACCATCTGAGTGGTATTTAAAACAAAAATAGATTGAGAACTTCATCTACTGCAAAATTTGAAATGTGTTTCACTTATTTTGAATATTTTCAGAAATGCTGGTTTCAATTACTCAAGAAAATATGAGCCTGATGTTCAGATAGCAATATTGTTCACATATTTTTAGTTTCAACATTTTACTGAGGGCAGTACTAAGAGAATTAGAAGAAAGCATCTACTTGTTTTTATTTCTTATTCACAGCTCTCTTCTAAATGGCACAAGTCGAGCTTTGAGGGGGGTTTCACTGAAGTGTTGCAACCAGAGACATTAATTGTACCCAGTGTGTATCCCATTAGAAGCAACTACTATTTGAAGCATTTCAGGATGTAGGAACAGATCTCTCCCATGTGATTAGACATAGAAAGCCTCCCTTGTTCTCTTGGAGCGGTGTAAAATGGACTCCCACTGTTGTCAGAGCATCCCTGAACACGCACTTTTCCTTCTCAGGGAAGTGTAACGCCAGAGTGCAGGCATCCAGGGATGTTTCTTTGATTTCAGGAGAAGCAGAAATAAGCCCCACTGCCCTGGTGGGTCCTTCCTCCCTTCCTTCTGTATATCTCCCTCGAGTTCTGAAGGATATAGTGTTTTGAATAATAGGCCTAATTTCAAGCTTCCTTTCCCACCACTCCCCCAAAAAGTGGCTTGTACTTACACACAGTGACTGTGTGACTGTTGCTCTCTTCCAGAATGCATTTCTAGGTACTTCTCAAAGCTCTGATTCATCTGAACTTGTTCCACTAATGCATTAAATCATGTGGCCCCAGCCGCGATGTGCTCTTTCTTTCATCCTTTCCCCAGTGGGAGAGCTGCATGGGTGGAGGTGAGTTTTGCTTCTGGGTTAGAGAGGAAGGGGAGATGGGGAAGGTTTTATCTTTATGGCTTTCTTTTCCTTTTTTTAATATTTATTTGTAACGGGTTAATTTTGAGAAGGCAAAGAACTGAAAAGGGATAAGTCTAATGCCGCTCCTTAGTCCCTGGTAGAGTTTATCCCCGAGTGTTAGATGGCCTCTCTTAAAAGTCAGTCTCCTGCACAGTCTGTGGCTTCCTCTAGGAGGTAAACAGGGCAAAACAGAGAGGTGCAGTTCTCCCGCATCTGCTCCAGACGGGTTACAGTCTCACATTGAGCCAGAGCCCTGAAAGGGATGTCAGGTTTGATTAGATATTTTATGGCATGTGACTTTACAGACCGTCTGGCAGGTCTGGTCGCTTCCCTTAGCCAGTGTCGGTAAGAAAATGTGCTATAACATTGTGCACAAGCTGTGGTTTCCGATGGGTCAGTAGGTCTGCGATCAGCTGCAACACATGGCTGTAGTTTCTAGGTTAGGTGGCAAAGGTGTGTTACGCGCTTTGCTGGTAGATGCTGCCTGAAGACAATAGAGTCAACACACACTCCGAAAACCTCCTGAATTACCAACTGGCTCAGCCAGCTGTGCACAGACAGCGACGGAGGGACCAGCCCAGCCACCTGCACCCAGCCGTGTGGAAGCTTGCTGTGGCCTCGCACCGTCAGCAGAAAATGCTGTTGCCTGGCTCCCTACGGTGTGTAATGGGTTGTCTGCCCTTGGTGAGCCCTTCCACCGTCCTCAGGGGTCAGCTGCAGGTGGTGACAGTGGGGAGCGTGCTTTACTTCACGTCTCTGGGGAATGTTATAATGATAATTTTCAGCCTCCATAATTGGTTTTACACTCTGTAGGTTATTTCCAAAGGAGAAAAAAAGGTTGGAAAGTATTTAAAACAAAATAAAGGTTAGCCTTGATACGTGGAGAACTCACAAAGCAAGGGGAGAAACATCTTGGCAGGCTTTGTCAAGGTTGCCTGTAGCTCAGTGCAGAATCAGAGGCATTAGCAATGGTTCAACCTTGTTCAGTCCCTGTTTCTGATTCCCCCTCCAATGGAAGAACGTGTTTTCTCCAGTTCCATCCTTTACCACTGAATTTGCAATTGGGTGATGGCAAGCGGATAAAAAACACAGCAGAATATCTCCTGTTATCGTCTTCACCTTCTAGACGAAAGCCCACAATGCCTGTGGAGTCCACGCTGTGGGTATTCACCTCCAGCCAGTGTCTGCTGCCCACAGCTTCACTCACCAGCTCTCTCTGCAGACAGCTGGGAAGGGGTGGCATTCATCACTGCTGTGCAAGGAGCCCGTCTTCTGTGATTCTTGTCAGCAATTCCCTTCCCTCAGCCTTCAGTTCAGCTCAAGCTGTTCTTTCACACGTTTTTTTCATTTATGCAGGTAAGGGGAAAAAACAAAACAAATTAAGTAGATTCTTTTTCCCCAGATAGAAAGGTGATTAACCAACACCAGTAGTTGCGAAGCAGGTGTATACCTCAGAGATGATACTAATGTAGAGAGAAGCTGCCAATGTTGCTGGTTTGTCCATATTTTTAGTATTTTCCATGTGATTAATTAAGGATAGGCTCTTTTCCGTGTGCACGAAATTTCCTTTCATAAACCGGTGAAGTTTTTCCACAGACTGAAGGCCAATTCTGATCTCACTTACACCTGTGTAAACCTGGACTAACTCCACTGGAGCCCGTCTACCTAATCTGCCTATTTTCGAGTGTGCCAGGCGTTAGGGTATCTGAGCACCCATGCTTATCCCCAGACTTAAACTGATGTCGCTGGGTTCAGTCTTACTCACCGTGTCCTGTCCTTCATATATAATTTATCAGCCAGAATGATGTTAGGTGATTTGCACTCTGAAGTAATCATCACTCGGGCAGCAAGATGATGGATAGGTGGAGGGAGAGCAGATGGTATAAAAGATTAATCAAAAAGCAAGAGTCCGTGCCGCTGCTGGTCCACAGCTAAAGATCCTCTTGGGTGTGAAAAATGCTAGAATAATGGTGAGGTATTTGTCTCCTGAATTTGTGCTATTACTAGGAAATCCTTCCACACTGCACAGGGCTGAAAAGGCTGGCAGCTTTTTCGGGAGCCTGGCGGGGCAGGTCTCACCCACGAGCGCAGCTGTGTTGGGGCGGCTCGGCCTCCGTCGCACGCTTCGGCCCATGCTGCCTTCTGCTTTTCCCCCTCTCACGTACCGTTTGCTGCGGCACAAACACCACCCACCCCCCGCGCCATTCCTCCCTGGCCATCATTTCTCGTTAATTAGTACTGCTGCTTTCCATGCACAGACCCCTCTCTCCCTTGTCAGGTCACCCCTTCCGCCCCTCTGCTTGCTCCCTAGCTGGGTGTCTCCTTCCACGTCCCATCAAACCTCTCCCCTCTGGACAGGGCAGGCGCCAGGGCTACTGCGGCAGCTACTGCTCTACTCCCTCTAGCAGTGGCTTTTTCCATACCTTTCTTGCAGGCAGATCTCCTTCCGCTGAAGATGCTTCACCTTTCCCATGTGCATTCCCTTTCTCTGGTCATTTTTTCCTGCTCTCGCTTCTTCCTGATTCATGTTTCCCCTCGGACACTTCAGGTCCTCCTTGAAGATTGGTCACGCACCCTCCAAGAGCAGTCGGGTGTGAGCAGACGCGAGTTTTGCTGCCCCAAACCAGGGTGGCCCAAATGCCAGGCTGGAGCCAGAGCCAGGCAAAAGGGAGGAAGGACGAGGGTTAGGACAAGGAATTGGGAAGCCAGGCCCCACTGCCACTATGAAAGGCAGGGCAGAAAGAGAGATCGATGCTGTGAAACTAGACCTGGCCGTGAGATTTAGGCAGGACCAGAGGGGAACCGCTGAAACTGGTAACAAGAAAAAGCTGTGAGTGGTGTGGTACACTAGACCTCAAAAATAGAGGGGAGAGGAAGGTGTGGATCTCCTACCTTTGGTCCTGACTGTTAACTCATCAGCAAACCCTGCAGCTGCTGCTTTTTCTGCAGCTTTAGGGCAGTGAGAGGGTCTCCTGCTTTGCTCCGGACATCAGTGTCGTTTCAGTTGCTCTCATGCAGCCTCAGCACTGTGGCATGCTTGGCTGATGCCTTCAAAGCACGAAGTGCAATAAACTTAAGACCTGTAGTGGGCCACTCATTGCAACTCTGTTGGAGCCGGTAGGCATTAGTGTGAGCCAGAAACGACTACGCCTCAAATTTGTTTTAAATTAAAGCCTCAGTTTTGCAGGAACGTTTTATTGCCCCAGGCAAGAAGAGGGGTGGAACGGCGTTCCACACTTCCAACATAAACCTGAGCTGGGCAAAGCCCACCGTGCGCCGGCTGTGCAATCCTCCTGCAGCCCTTCCTGTTCAGCTATTTAATTTGGTTGCCACTGGCCAGCTTTAAAACCTGGGGGTTTAATCTGCTGTAAATTGGTGCAGCTCTACTGAAATGTGGTTTTCAGCCTGCGGTCTGTTGATCCCTAGGACTGCGGACTGCTTCAAAAGAGTCTGCAAAAGGTAACTAAGAAAAGCAAACCATACTGTCAATAGCCTTAAATTGCCAATACATGGGCCTTTTTCCTCCACTAGAACCATTTTGGGGTGCCAAAAAATGAAAATGACTGGAGATCATGAAAAGAGTGCTGTTTTACACTAGCTGAGGATCTGTCCCCACCCGTTCATTGAGTAAAAAATTATTTTTGAAGAGCTGATCAGGGTATAGTAAGCAAACGTTACAGCTTAGGCTCAGAGTTCTGTGTGTATTTTTTAAAGGATTTTGAAAGCAGTCTAAAATGCTGTCAGATACACTATATATCTGTCTGTAAGCTGGCCTGGTTGAATCATAGGGGATAGCAAAATACAATTGGAATTGTTTGAGCATGATATTTGGGAAAACTGTTTTTCCACATATTGCTTCAGGAGGCCTAAGTCCATCTCTCCTAAATGAAAAATGAATATTTGAAGTAATGTTTCAATATGGTTTTATGTAACATAACCTCAGCTAAAAAAACCGCATATAAGCTCTTGCTAACTTCAAAGCAGTAAAAGATCTTTCATTTAATTCCAGTAGTGTCACATTAATTTATCTTTTTCTGAGTTCCAAAAGTTTTGTGTATTATATAAGTAGGCACAAATATGTTCTTTGCAGTAATTTTTTTTTCTTCTCTTAGAAGTGGCTAGAAGATGCATATGCTGTTTCACCAAGGATTTTGAGATTTCATGTTGTTCTGCAGAACAAGAAAACCCGAGAAATACAAGGTCCTTCAGAAAGAAAATTCAGGATGTCTGAAGACAACACTTTCCTTAAAGATGTCTAAGCAGCTTCCTTTGAGACTGTCATGTATTTTCTTGTGTTTCTTCCTAATTGTAATTTTTAAAAATTACTTGAATTTGTAAAGCATTTTGATTTTACAGAACTGCATGTTCCAGTGGAATAGGGCTCCAGACAAACCTCTTCGAACTAAATACACTTTTAAAAAAAGCAACTGAAAGATTATGTGAGTAGCAGAACCTGATGTGCTCTGCCAGACGAGGGGAAAGCGAGCGAGGCTGCTGCAAAGGGAAAACCATTTTGTAGCAGTGATTCCATATATGTTCTGTCTTTAACCTTTCCCCTCTCTGAATATTTGCCATGTGCAAATGACACGCGTTTCATATAGATTTAAACCATGCCGTATTTTTATATAGATTACCTATGTGTAGCGAGTACAGTCTATGATGAAAAGCAGAGGTTTGTGTTAGTTCATATCAACATATGATCTCAGCAGTATCTAAAACATATGCTACTTACCATAGCATTTGCATGTGCATTCATATGTTTTTGTTCCACTTGGGTTATCTTAGAGCCTTAGGGCCTACCCCCATTTGCAAATGTTTTACTTAGATGGATGCAAAACCACCATATGAAAATACAATTGTGGAGGAGAGGAAGGGGGACACTTCAAAAATATGGATTATCTTCCCCCTTTCCTGTCAGTCTGTGTCTGCATCTGTGTTTATATGCATGTGTTGCTGTCATACATTTACCTGGATTCACTTTCAGGACAAACACTCCTAAAGCCACGTCTTGCAGCACCGTATAAGGCAGTCAAAATAGGGGATCTAAGCTTCTTCCCTCACTTGAAATACAGGTGAGGATTCCTATTTTCCTGTCCCTGTACTTTAACTTTTTCCACTGTCATATGTGCACCTACAAGTTAATTTCCCCATTACGAACTGGACCATGCATGTGCACGTGAATATCGACTTCGGAGGTTACGGTGAGGCAAACTCATGGTATTTTCTCTTCACGGAACAGATGCATTGACAGTTCATAAGTTATTCATGCTCATTGCCCTCAGGGATCCATTTATATAAGCTAGAGAGATATATTGGGTGCCTGACTATCTCTTATGCCTGCCTATCATATGGCCCCCCTAACCATAACTGTATCCCAATTTATGCTGTATATCATCATCACAACATGCTTTTGAGGAAGAGAATTGCAACTATTCCCAGTTTTCTCAGGGCAAAAAGGGCCCTGGGGGACTTGAGCGGGTTGCCCCATGTCTCAAGAAGTTCATCCTGGCTCTCTGAAATCCCAAACTAACTCTGTCGTCTGTTGGACCTCTGTTATCTTCTGTGCCAGGGTGTGTAAAATCTCCTATGAAACACTTATCCAACAGAAATCAGCAGATCCCAGCTTGGCTGCCGTAACTCCAGCTCTAAGCATCAGCCTTGTCATTAGATCCCAGCTCTTTTCTTAAAGGAAGGCGCTGTGTTTAGTATGTCTCACTGAGCTTTTGCCTCCCCTTCAGCCGCCACTGAAATTTGCTTGCCAGTACTGGGCAAGGGGTGGGTCAGAGGTTTTAACATCTCCATCACTGGACAGAGATATTGATATCAGTTGTTCAGGTTCATTTGGTTTTATTTGCATTTTGTAACAGCTTGAATGCAAAACAAACGTATGCTTGGGTGCCTTCTTACTTGATACAAGTTTCGTGTTACGTGCATCATTCCCTGTGCTTTGTTTACTGTCAGATTTGCCTGCCTGTCTAACTCAGCTGTGGATGTCCGGCTTACGATTTATATAGAGCAAGAGATCTACTAGTTATCTCTGAGCCTAGCTCGGCTGCTCCTGTGGAAAAACTCTAGGGAAAGCTGTGGATGCACTGCTGAATTAATCAGGAGGAGGAAATGTTCTTGGAAGAGGCAGCACTTCCTTTTATGCAGGATGAGACGTGGCCAGATGCCAAGGGTGGGGAACGGGGGCACGATTAAAGATCTAGATGAAGGAGGAAGTGCTTTTCCCTGTAAAGATGAAGCATTTTCCTAAAACTTGATTTCTTATGCTGCTTGGAAATCAAGCTGTTCCACCCTTTTTTTTGTTTTATCTTCTGCTTCAGTTGCAGATTTTCCCTCTTAGTCAGCAGTCCAGCCAGTAGAAATGAAATTTCCTTCCTCTTTGAAGCTTGCAGATGCTAGATTCAGAAAAGGGCAAATGAAGGAAGAGCGCAGGCCATGCCCATTTTTGGCTGCAATTTGACCCCCCGGGCGTGGATGACGGAAAGGAGCACCATGACCCTTTCCAGCGCTATTCTCGGTCTGATGTCTCACTGACGTCATCAGAATTTGTTCCACACTCAAATTTAGCCTCATCACCGTTATTTGCTGAAGATCAGTAATTCGCAGATGTACATATGTGTGCATGCGCGTGCGTGCACACACACACAGAGGGATTTATGGAGACAGTAGTGTGTTTCATGACTCCAATCACTACCAGGTGTTTAAGTGTAATAGGCTTACAGCCCGTTTGATATTTGTACAGCAGCAGGACAAGACTTCTCGCCCGCCGTGTAAATCCATTTGACTTTGTAACTGTATGACCGTAGATCTAATGACGTTGCCTTTTCCCACCCACCCCCCATCGCCTTGCTCTCGCTGCCTGCCCGGATACATTTCCTTTCATTTTCATGCAGGGTATGTCACCGTTTCATAACTGGGTAAATCAGCTCGCGCTTTTGATTTCTCCCACCAGCGCAGCTGTACATCAGAGCAGAGTCCCGTGTCCCCTGGGGTGGGATGCCTGCTGTGGCAAATGAACAAGGAAGCCACCCCAATTCTGCACTTCTATTTACTTAGCCTCTATGTAAAAACACATATACGTGGGGTTTTTTTAAGCATGCAGACATCCGCCGGAGCTAGCATTGTTTTCATTGATTGCTGCCGCTGGAGCTCTGGAGGCAGCAGTACTGATCCATATGGAAACAAGGTTTCCATAAATCTGTCAGACTTGAATTCTCTTGCAGAGCCTCATCCGGTCGCTTGCTCCTATTTTCTTTTCCGTGTTTTCAATTCCTGATTGAGTCGAGTTCAAACAAGCCACTTATTTGGCAGTGCCCTTGAAATAAAGGTCTGGTTTAATTGTGCCTTGGAAAGCCTGGGAACATAAGGTTTCCTCATGCAGTCGGAAAAAGTATATTTGCAGGTACACGTGCATCTGCTGTCCCACGTCCTCTGGCACACACGGGGTAAAGCTCTCCAGCATACCTCTTTTTAGCATGCGGGGGCTGAGTGCTTTTCAAAGCCTGGGATTAGACTCTTTCTTCTGTTAAGGAGTGGCTATTAGCATTTGATGCCTTCTGTCCTGCCTGCTGCTTTTATGCTCCATTGGCGCTGTTTCAGAAATGACATTATCATGGGATTGAGCAGCTCAGGGGATTGAAAACGGGTGGCAGAGTCTTCCCCCTCCAGGTCAGGAGTTCATCACTGACCTGGGCTAATACTGACTCAACGTCATTAGCATCCAAAATGAGTTAGGTTCTTCTTTCCAATCCCTACCAAACACATATCTCATTGCTCCCGAACACAAAATTTTGCTTTACCGGGCACTCTCTGAGGGTGCTGCAAAGACACTCACAGCTAGAAACTGTCCTTTCAGAGATGGTGTGAAGGCAGACTGGCCAGGTGGTGTGAGCATAACATGCAGATGTGTTCTCCACTGTTGTCCCCTCTCTATCTGTCACCAGCACCAGAGTTACTTGCACAGCCTTGGGCTATGGGGGAAGCCTCATCATGACTGCTGAGGCACACGATGAAGAGTGAGAGACTATACTAGACTGAGAGGGTTGTTCGTAAGCAGCGGTATTTGCAAGTTAACTAAAATGTCTGTGTCCAATAAAGCAAGAAACTTTAGACTTTCACCGCCCATTCCTGTGTTTCTGAGGAAGGTTATCACTGTGAATTAGAAGGAAATGATGCTAATTCGTTGTCACCTTTGGGGATCAGAAGATGATGTGGCGATAAAATAAAAAAAGATTTTTTTTCTTCAGCTGGAGCAAACCGCGTGAAAGAGAATTTGCTTTCCATATGATACAAGATGCTACATAGATACCACATGCCTGACCTGCTCTAAAACCATCTGTCATCAGCTCTAGGCAGCACCCATTTATCTTGGTGGAAGAGCTCCTCCAGTTGGTTTAGTGGCCTGTCTGTTTATGTTCATAAGCCTAACAGCGCTGCAGCTGGCTTAAACAGCTTATTAGTATTGTTTACTGTACTTTGTTGTTTAATCAGAAATACTGATAAGCAATCTAAAAACTAGTGGCTTTTTGAAGCCTTTCATGTAAGAGTGGCGTTGGCATGGAAGTACAAAATCAAGACTTGCAAGGGCTCT
>NW_009195864.1:544-3196 GCF_000690835.1 Fulmarus glacialis | reverse complement strand
TCCGCTTGTCTTTGTATTTTTCCCCTCAGGAACGCAGAGCAGCCTTTGAGTTCTTCAGCGGTGGTGGCTTTATTATATGACCTTTTTGTATCTAAGGAGGTTTATTCATTTAACTTCTACAAAGCATTCATATCGCAGGTTCCCTTCTCCTCTGGCAAGCATCAGGGTGTTAAAGCCAGTGCATCCCGCTGGGGCCCATTCCTACAGCTTTTCTGCCCTCCCCTCCTCTCCCCGGCACTGAGCACTGAATCTAGAGCCAAGCTTGCTTTGTGGCCTGTGTTCATGGAGGTTACGGTGTCGATGTGTGGGGACCTACCGAATACAGTCTGCCATGAAACCTGTCACTCAGTATGAATCAGCTGGTGGGAGAGCTTGAGGAACCACTGGACAACCATGCAAGCAACCACGTTATTAATTCCTGGCACGCAGGAGAGAAAGGGGTGGAAGAAACCCAAAGGCTTTCATCAGGCTGTGTCACACATGGCCGTACATGGTATCGCTACCCAGGCAACACCACAGCTATTTGCCTTCCCCCTGCCTTTTTCTGTAATGCTCTCTCTACGTGCAGTATTTGCCTCCCTCCTTAGTTGCCATGCTACTGTTCCTTTCCTTTTAATCCCCACTAAAGAGTCAGTTCTCCTGTGATTTCCTCAGGAAATGGAACAAACTTGAGTAAGTTCTTGAGTCCTCTGCCCACCCCCTTCCCCTTCTGTATTCTGCACATCTGCCTATTAGATTATAAGTGATTTGTAGAGAGGCTTAGCTTTAGCTGGAGTCTTGTGCATTGTCAGCTTCATTGTTGTCAGTAAATGCACACTTTACCTGGGCTTCTTGCTTTCTTCTTTTCCTTTTAAAAATGAAAAATCCCTTGAAGCTCTAAAATAAAACTACAAATCCACAAAGGTTCAACTGCAGTGCCTTAAACAGGTGCTTTATCCACTGTGCTGTTTGAACTGTGGATACTAGCTTTTGTGACAATATAAC
This sequence comes from Fulmarus glacialis, assembly GCF_000690835.1. NCBI lineage: Eukaryota > Metazoa > Chordata > Aves > Procellariiformes > Procellariidae > Fulmarus > Fulmarus glacialis. The sequence goes on along the minus strand of NW_009195864.1, from coordinate 2,212 downwards.
AGTGATGCTTTGTCCACTGGAGAAAGCCTAATTGCTCTCCATGACGGCAAATAAATCCATGGAGATTTTCAAGTTAAAAATCGGATTTCAGACTAGCTGCGTTGTACGATGCACAGCCCTATCGCCACAACGCAGATTTGTATGCACATCCAGTTTCCTGGACAAAGCAATGTATTGACTCTTCTTATTAATATTTATTTATTTGTTTTCTCTAATTGGGGTGCTTGTCGAAAGAACATTTGTGTGTTCCAAAATGGAAAGATACTCTATACTGTGAGAAGTTGGTGTGACCAGAGAGGAGAGGCCAGTTTATTCATCGGGACATTAATCTTGGTCTTGGAAGATGTGCTCCACTTCAGATTTCCTGTATGAATATGAAAAAATCCCTTATTCATCAAGTGTCTTTGGGCACTTCAGCAAGACTTAGGTTTAGTTCCTAAGAAGTTTGGAAATCTGGGCCTCAGCCCCTCCTTGCCTAAGTTCCCCACATGAAAAGCTTGCTTTGTCCAGCATGAACTCGGTTCCTGACTGACTGTCAGTGTTCCACAGTGAAAATCAGGCTTTGCACTGAGGCGATGCTTTGTTTTAAAGAATTCCCAAATGTTGCTGGTTTAGGGTCATTTTGAAATTCTGCATGATGGCAGAGCAGCTTGCGAGAGTATATTTAGACAGCACCGGTCCATCTTGAAGCTGCACGGGTATGAGGAAGCACCTAACCGTCAGGCTGACTCGAGGCAGCCAAGGCTAAAGCAGAGACCTGGCAGTCTGGAGACCTGGGCTCTCCTTCGCCCTGCAGTGGAACCGAGACGACTCTGGGCAAGTCTCTTTCTGTGCATTAGCAAGTTTACGTCATCTCCAAAGGTGAGAGGGTAATGGTGACTGTGGGTTTGGGGCTTACCCAGAATCCGTGCAGAGCTCACCCAGGACTCAGCTTGCTGTAAATTTTTGCATGAAGAAATTTGGCTTTGTTGTAGAGCTGATGGACATCGCCCACACGTCCTACCATCGTTTGGGAGCAAATGCGTAGGCTGGCCTGTTGAAGGAAGGCTGTACCTCCAGTTTGTTGAGGTGCGTGGAGTGTTAAAGGGCTGACACGCAGAGAGATTGCCCTGCTAATGGATCAGAATTTTTATAGACAGAAGGGATATGCCATAGTTGGAGTGGTAAATCTGTAATGACAGACGTTCATTCTATATTTGTGAATGACCTGATTTGGCATGCATGCAGTTCATTCTCCCGACAATAATGGAAACATGGTGTGAGACAGACAGAGAAATAAAGCTGTGGTTAAAGTGAAGCTATAAATTTATAAACGTTTTGGTTTAAAGTATTTTCCCCACCTTAATTTCTCGCCTTGTTTGGGGGAAAAAAAAAAAGCCTCTGTTTGAATAGTGTTTGAAAAGCTTTCGGCTCTCCTCCTCCTCCTTTTTCCTCCTCCCTCACCTCCCTCCTAAGCTCCAGAGATGAGTGTAAGACATCTGTCAAAGCTGTGGTAACGGATTTCTCCTGATTTGTGAGGACCCTAGGAATCTGTCAGAGCATCCCCGGCTGCTGCGGTCCTGTCACTGGGTGATAGCTGCCCCGGGAGGCGGGAGTCGGGCACCGCCGGGAGACAGTCCACTTTGTCCTAATGGTAATTTGTCCCTGAACTGGAGAGAGGGGAAGGGG
>NW_009195864.1:0-520 GCF_000690835.1 Fulmarus glacialis | reverse complement strand
CCCTACAAAAAGAGAGAGTTTGGAGGGGAAGACACTGGAAACTTTAGGAAACATTAGCAGAGGTTGTCGTGCCCTCAAAGAAGAGCCCTTCCTGCTTTCTGCTCCACGTTTCTCCCTCCCTCCTTCAGGAAAAATTCCTAAACTGCTTTGGCGTGGTACCAACTATTCCTTTGGCCTCCCAGCCAGAAAAGCTCACTGGGGATGGAGAAATTGCCGTACACAATGGTTTCGAGAACTAATAACACATGCATGCGGTCCAGCCTTGAATTACATGAAATATGGTGCATAGCTTTCAATCCTGTTTTGTCAGAGGCCTTGACTGCTTAAAAGCCTTCCAGTCCAAAAAAAAAAAAAAAAATCCCACACGTTTTCTCTCAACTTCCAGCATGTGTGACCGTAATTGTGTCTCGGATGCTGGCAGAGCGCCCGATCTGTCAGCCTCACCTGGGGATGGGGAAGGAGCGGGGGAAGGATGCCTGCTGGATCAGCTCGGCTGGGAGGGGACGTGGGGGCCGGGGGG